>NC_142352.1:2760000-3007500 GCF_059441175.1 Urocampus carinirostris | reverse complement strand
TTTTGAATTCCTTTAATTAGGGTTTTAAATCAGATTTAGAGGTTCCAAGAACGTTTTCCAGATTGGGGTTTCAGGCCTTGACCATGTAGTTACCGTGCATCTATCATGTAGTTATCATGTAGTTATCATGTAGTTATCATGTAGTTACCATGAAGTTACCATGAAATTATTGGGTAAGCTTCAGTGAGCGTGCCCCGCTAGCTTGCTTTTTATGTTCTTTTCCCAAATCCTCGGGTCGAAAGGTAGGGTTTGCGGGAAAAATGTGGGGTCCGGGAAAAGTCATTTTATGATGCTTTCAAGATTGACTTTAGGTTTTAACACAGTCACAGATGGTAAGCGGTTTGTGATCAAATTTTTTGAATTATTTTAATTAGGGTTTTAAATCAGATTGGGGTTTCAGGCCTTGATCATGTAGTTACCGTGCATCTATCATGTAGTTTTCATGTAGTTACCATGCAGTTACCATGAAATTACTATGAAGTTACCATGAAATTATTGGGTAAGCTTTAGTGAGCGTGCCCCGCTAGCTTGCTTTTTTTGTTCTTTTCCCAAATTCTCGGGTCGAAAGGTAGGGTTTGCGGGAAAAATGTGGGGTCCGGGAAAAGTCGTTTTATGGTGCTTTCAAGATTGACTTTAGGTTTTAACACAGTCACAGATGGTAAGCGGTTTGTGATCAAATTTTTTTGAATGCCTTTAATTAGGGTTTTAAATGAGATTGGGGTTTCAGGCCTTAATCATGTAGTTACCGTGCATCTATCATGTAATTATCATGTAGTTATCATGTAGTTACCAGGAAATTACTGTGAAGTTACCATGAAATTATTGGGTAAACTTAGGTGAGCGTGCCCCGCTAGCTTGCTTTTTTTGTTTTTTTCCCAAATCCTCGGGTCGAAAGGTAGGGTTTGCGGAAAAAAGTGGGTTCCAGAAAAAGTCAGATGAAGGTGCTTTCAAGATTGACTTTAGGTTTTAACAGTCACAGATGGTAAGCGGTTTGTGATCAAATTTTTTGAATTATTTTAATTAGGGTTTTAAATCAGATTGGGGTTTCAGGCCTTGATCATGTAGTTACCGTGCATCTATCATGTAGTTTTCATGTAGTTACCATGCAGTTACCATGAAATTACTATGAAGTTACCATGAAATTATTGGGTAAGCTTCAGTGAGCATGCCCCGCTAGCTTGCTTTTTTTGTTTTTTCCCAAATCCTCGGGTCGAAAGGTAGGGTTTGCGGGAAAAATGTGGGGTCCGGGAAAAGTCATTTTATGGTGCTTTCAAGATTGACTTTAGGTTTTAACACAGTCACAGATGGTAAGCGGTTTGTGATCAAATGTTTTGAATTCCTTTAATTAGGGTTTTAAATCAGATTGGGGTTTCAGGCCTTGATCATGTAGTTAGCGTGCATCGATCATGTAATTATCATGTAGTTATCATGTAGTTACCATGCAGTTACCATGAAATTATTGGGTTAGCTTCAGTGAGCGTGCCCCGCTAGCTCGCCTTTTTTGTTTAGTTCCCAATACTCGGGTCGAAAGGTAGGGTTTGCAATAAATTGTGGGTTCTAAGGCAGAAAGTCAGATTAAGGTGCTTTCAAGATTCACTATACGTTTTAACAGTCAAAGATGGTAGGCGGTTTGTGATCAAGGTTTTTTTTTTAACTTTTAACTAAGGTTTCAAATCAGATTTAGAGGTTCCAGGAACGTTTTCCAGATTTCAGGCCTTGACCATGTAGTTACCGTGCAGTTACCAGGAAATTACTATGTAGTTAACATGAAATTATTGGGTAAGCTTCGATGAGCGTGCCCCGCTAGCTGGCTTTTTTTGGGTTTTTTTTCCCAATTCTCGGGTCGAAAGGTAGGGTTTGCAGAAAAATGTGGGTTCCAGGAAAAGTCAGATTATGGTCAAAATCAGATTTAAAGGTTCCAAGAACGTTTTCCAGATTGGGGTTTCAGGCCTTGACCAGCTGTAAGCTTCTGTGAGCGTGCCCCGCTAACTTGCTTTTTTGTTTTTTTTCCCCAATCCCCGGGTCGAAATGTAGGGTTTGCGGAAAAATGTGGGTTCTAAGGCCCGAAAAAAGTCAGATTATGGTGCTTTCAAGATTGACTTTAAGTTTTAACACAGTCACAGAAATCTTTTTAGTGTGTAGAAAGCTAAAATTGGTTTGCATTTTAGATTTTTTTTGTAGATCTGAAAATGTTTTAATATAATGTTGTGCAAAGAAAGGGGGCGGGGGACTGAAAGGTCTCGCAAACCCTAGTGATAGGGTCACTAAATGTGAGAGGATGTGGAAGTAAAGCGACTGAGTGGAAGAAAGAGGAGATTGGAAGGGTGTGTTTGTTTTTTTTGCAACTTTTTCCTTTTTTATTATTTTATTTTATTTCATTTTAGTGTTGTCTTGCAGTCTGTCACCCCCTTCGAGGGATATGACCGGGGTAGAGAGACAGATAGGTAGATATATATTGTGTGTTTTTCATGGATCCCCTGCAAAACATGAGAAATTATGAATAGCTAAATAATTTGGGAATAATGTTTCATTATTATTGATGAAATATAATTTAAAAAAAAACAAAAAAAACCATCTGAGGAGCCATTTGGGAGCCGAGCCAAAAGGGCCGCTTTTCTAAATAGAGCTGTCCTCTTGGGTGCTACCAGTAGGGGGAGGTGACGCCGGCTTGACAACGCTATGATGACGAGCCAACAGAGCAGGTGTGTTGGCGTCATTTTCACACACTTTTCTTTTCTTTCTTTCGTTAATTGTGCGGTCTATAGCAGTTTTTTTCAACCAGTGTGCCCTGAAACCGTGTCTAGTGTACCGCTGGAATTTGCCCAATTTTATCTTTCCAAAAAATCAGGCTATTATTCTGTATTTTTGCTATGTTCAGACAAGGAACTGTAACAGTCATCCATATCAGTAGGTGGCAGTAGATTTTATGTACTTTTTATAAACTAATTATCTGCTCATGAGGTAGCACAGTACATTTAATAACATAGCGGTTTAAGATTACGCTGTAAAAAATGAAAACATAAATAAAGCACATCATTCTTTTCCATTTTAAGTATAATTTTCTTCTTTTCATATACTAATTATCTGCTCATGAGATGAGGTAGTACAGTGAAATATTTGACATAACTTCATTTTAAAACATTTTCGACGGACGTTTTTTTATAAATAAAAATGTACCTTGGTTCAAAAAGGTTTGAAAAACACTGGTCTATAGAGCCAGACTGCCAAATTACCTGCTGATCAGTGTTCCCTCTAAGCTGCGCACGTGCAAAAGAAAATCTAGCCAGCGCGCAAAAATGAGGGCTCAAAATTACTTATTAAGAAGCGACTAAGTCAACGTTACAGTGGTTCTCCTGACGTTGTGTCCTAAATGCAGTATTTTGAAGTTGAGTCGAATTAGAATGAAGTTGAGTAAAGTCAGTAGAGTTTGTCGAGAACCGGCTTCTTCGGCTCGGCTCACTAAAAGGAACCGGCTCTTTCGGGTCCTAAACGGCTCTTCGGGTTGTTTTTGCTTCTTTACTCCCAACATGACCAAATATTAAGTAAAATGATGCACAAAATGACTAAACGGAAGTGGGGAATAGAACAAAAAAGAAAAAAATACCAAAATGAAAAAGTAGTGAAAAGCTGAGAAAAAAAAAGAAACAAAAGGAAGAGAAAAAAAGAAGGAAAAATTTAGAAAAAAGCCAGAAAAAAAGAAAAGAAAGAAATGTAGGAAAAAAGTAAATGGAGAAAAAAAAGAAAAAAGTAACAGCTCGGAAAAAAATAAACACAATGAGATTTTTTTTAAAGGATTTTTTTTTTAAAAAGTAGAAAAAAACAGAAAAAAAGAAGTTTGTGTTGCATTCAAATAATTTCCAATTCTCATTTCGATAAATAGATATCGGGCGGAGCCGTGTAAAGAAAAAGTGAATCTTGTTGCCAACATTGTACTTCCACTGAAAAATGTGATTAAGTACAGTTCTGTATCCTACAACCGACTAAATAAGCCCCCAAAAATGTCAATATTATGCGACAAAATATATCAACCTTTGCAATAGTACATGAGTCAATTCATTCAAAAGAGAAAAATCATTTTGCATTGCCGGAAACTCAGCAAAATGTAACTTGATGTCAAGTTTTGGACATGTTTGATAATGACTTAGTTGCCATACTTAGGATTGCCGTTGCTCACTGTTGTTTCAAGCGTTGCTCACCGACTTTGTGTGAACGCTCAGACCCCTGGAAAATGACAGGCACCATTGCTGCTGATGGCAAAAATTCCAAGCACTTCCCTTAAAATCTAGGCATTTTCCTGACCTTGAAAACACAAGGTTGGAATTCAAGGCTTTTCAAGGACCCTGCACCAAAACGCGCAAATGCTAAACAGTAGCGGCCTGATTGACAAGCGCTAAGCTGTTGTCTCCGGAATAGAGGCACATCAAAGTCGGCGAGGGGGGGCGGGGGTGCCGTTAGGGCCGCCAGGGGGGGGTTTGTACGGAACATGGCGGGGGCTCTTGACATCCCGAATTCCCAAATGCGAAACAACAACAACAAACGGGAGTGAAGAAAAAGATTGTCTTGAGCAAACGTTCGCTCCATCGTGCACGCTAGCATGCACGCTAACGTGCACGCTAGTTCCAAGGCCGCACGTGCGCACACTCCCACAAACACCTGCCCTGCGATAAAAAATTGAAAAAAAAGTTGGAAATGTTCATTCTTAGCCGACACAGGGGAAAAAAACCTTTCCATTTGAGAAAAAGTGATTTTTTTTCATTCAAATTCAAGACTTTTCAAGACCTTTTCAAGACCACATCCAATGACATTGAAGACCAATCGGGCTAGCGGCTATTCTGCACCCAGTTCTACTTAAATCACTCAACCACAACAGGTTCAACTTGAACTTTCCTACCCTGAAGTTACTCAGAGGATGACAGTATCTTGGAAACTGACTCGGCGTAACGGTGCATTTGGGAAAACGCGGAAATCTGGATTTTTTGACCGTACCACTGCAGTTAGCGGTCGGGTATCGATAAAGTCGGAGAAATCGTTTTCGACATAATGTTTCATGCTTTTATGACTGGTGTTGTGAAAGGATAGTGGGATGTGTGGACGCGTTCTAAGGGATGGGCAGGGCACCTGTATGATGCGGCAGGGGTAAACCAGTGAAAGGTGTCGGGCCCTGCTGTTGAACAAAAGAGTGTGTTGTGACATGGCCGCGTTCCCGTGTCCCGTTTCATCTGGAGGGACGAAAGCATGACCATTTTAGGTGCCGAGGTGCCTAACTTGTTTGGGTCTTTGGGCATTTGGGTTGGCCATGGTCAGCCCAAAATGTCATGTGTGTTTTTTGCTTTTTTTTCCCTTTTTTCTTTTCTTTTCTGATTTACCGGATTGCAAGAATCTGAGTTTGGTCCACATCAGTGAATTACAGTTATGTAATAAGTGTGATGATATGCTATCATTCTGTTTTTCGCTTTTTTTGTTTGGCGGGCCGTATGAAAAATGAATCAAATGTAAATGGTCTGCATTTCTACAGGGCTTTTCAAGTCAATAAAGACCCCCCAAAGCGCTTTACAATGTGCTTCACACTTTTCCCTTTTACACACTAACTAACTGATAGCAGCATTAGCCATGCAAGGCAACTACCTTCTATCAGTGTCTTGCCCAAGGACACTTTGGCATATAACTCAGGAGTCGAACCTTAGACCTCTTGATCCCAAGACGAGCGCTTTACCTCCTGAGCCAATGCCACCCCAAATAAGATCGATTCTGAACCTTTCAAAACTATCTGTTTTACTGCAGATGACATTTTGTCACCATCATGGAGATATTATACAGAAAACTAAAATGTGGTGTCAAAATGTTTTTTTACCTTTCCTGTTAGCATGTGGAAAGTCCAACTTTGTTGGCGAAAGAAAGCATCTTCTCTGCTTTCAATGGGTCAGGAGCTTTTTTGCGATAATATTGAGGTGCGGGCAGACGGAGGCAAAAAGGGGGCGGGGTGACTGCTTAACCAAACCCTGTCCAGAGTCTGGCCCAGGGGGGTCTGATCAAATTTTTACTGGCGACCTCTGAAAAAAGAAATAATAATATGTGGCCTTCCAGTAATGTTGACCACAGTATTAAATACATTTGTAAAAATAAAGAAATTACCAAAAAGGATATGTGAATGTGAGGGCTGCCACTTTCAGGACAAGTAGAAATCCAAAACCACTGTGTCTGCCTAATTTTCCAAGACACTGTGGCTGTTTTTAAAGAATATACTATCAAGAGGCACTGCAAGACAAAATATAATGACTACAAAAGGTTGACTTGAAGTAAACACTGTGAAAAGGTAAAGCAACAGGAAGCTGCTTTAACGGCACAGCAGCGCTTTTTCACGATACTAGGCTGAAAAGTTGGCCCTCTCACATTATCATCTTACCAAATCTGTCCCGCTTTCTGAAAAGTTTACACACCCCTGGCTAAGCCAATCAGAATGCAGATCACAACGTACAATAAAAAACTATTAAGTAGCGAAACTGGGAAAAGTAATCTGCAATACAGCAAGGGATTACAGTCGTTCAGATCTTGCCCTCCCTCCACTTCCATAAATATTCCAGAATGTTTTTAGAAAACAAATTCAAAATTCTCCAAAACATTCCCGGCATTCTCTCGCAGTGTTTTATCATAATACAGGCATCCGATTTGATGAATAACCCCACTCCTCATGAAACCTTGTCCCCCCCAGCCCCAAATATCCCAACCACTCACTTTCAATAGAATGTCAAGCTTGTTTTTTGAACAGTTTTTCTCTCCGAATCAGTCATTGACCACCCCCCACCCTTTACTTTTGCACCAGCCCCCAAAACATAAAACTAATCTAATCCCAGTGCTTCACTTTTTTGTCAGGAATCAACTTTAATGAACGCCCCCCTGAAAAAAACGGTCCCCCCGGCCTTAAATATCCGACTCCATCTCAATAGTCATCGACCCCAAGCGGACCCCTGAACTTCAACCCCCAACCCTCTGAACCTCTGCTTTTGCCCCAGTCCACCACCGAACCCCCCAAACATGAAAAAAAATGTTTTCATCCCCACTCACTGCCTCATTTTTTAGTCAGGCGTCCACTTTGATGGGTCCCGTTCAAAGCCACATCACCCAAAATGAAATGGCACACAGGATGGGGGACGTTCGATCCCATATTTTTCAGATTAATACAAAAAAAAAAATCAACTATTGAGTTCTCATCAAGGACCGGAACAGGATCAGGACCCAAACGTGTGACGTTACTCACACTTTTATTTGACGGGAAATGGGGAGTCGTTTTCATGATGAAGCAAACCAATAGCAGAGCAGCATTTTCAATGACCAATAGCAGACAGGCATTTGGTGTAAATGCCGCAAAAAGGCTTGAAAAAACGATGTGAAGTGAAAACGTTTTAAGGTGGGGTTGCCTTATCCCGGGGTTTCACTGTATCGCAGGGTTTTACAACCTTTTTTTTTGGTAAAAAAAAAAAAAAATCCTGAGGCACACCCGCTATTGAAAATGTTTAGAAATGATTTCCAGGCCCCGGTTTCATGAATTGTCTTCCAACTTAAATTGAAATGCAACCTAAATCTGTCATGAACCAGAACAGGATCAGGACCCAAATGCGTGACGTTACTCTCACTTTTATTTTACGGGGAATGGGGAGTCAGGCACATTAGGCAGCAGTCTGGCGTGAAATGAAAGGAAGCCAGAGGCCGACGAGATCGATACCAATTGCCCGAGTTGATATCGGACAGATGGGGTGGATACCGGACAGGACGGGACAGACAGGATAAATAATGAAACAGGATAAAATAAACAGGACAAACTAAATGGGAACGAAAACTGGAGAAAATACTAAACAGGACGAAAATAGACGGAACGAAAACTGGAAACCAATGTTAACCAGGGCAAAATAAAACGGGAACAATACCGGACAAGAAATACCAACAGAAACAGGACCGAAACCCACGTCTTGCGGAGCAGAAGTTCGTTGACGGACTGACAAAAGGACAGTGACAGTACTGGTTTTTAATAGCAGGGAAGCCAATCTGTCAACGAGCAGAAACTGGTGCCACACGCATACCTGTCAACCTCCATGGCTCCATGCCCGTACAAACTGTCGTATTTTCCCGTATAAAATACAAAATAATCGTACACCATATGTTTCTTTTTTTTTCTGAATGATGCATGATGGGAAATCCCCAGGCAGCAGACGCATGCGATTGACAAAATTGCATTTTTCGTACAGATTTTCTTGTACGTCGAACACGTCTCAAAATGCATTATAAACGTACTTTGTACGGCAAAAAACGTACAGGTTGACAGGTATGCACACGGGCGGGGCCAAATGGGCGCCACGGCAACCGTGACACATCAAAACACACTGCATACTGATACAGCTCATACATAGTATTACTTTTCCTCTGTAAAATGACTATTTTAAAAGAAATACCTACAAGGTTTCCCTAATATTTCCCTAATATTGATCATATTGATACTAATACCTAGTATCAATACTCGCAATCCTCGAATCTTAGTGTGTGTAAAGACAATATCTACAGCAATATAAATTCATAGTTTTTTTGTTGTCCCAAAGTTATGTTCTTCTTTAAGGGATGGTTGCAATCACTTGTAATGAGACTGAGGAATTGGTCATTATTATTCATATATTTTCCAGACAAATCCACGTATATGCAAACAACCCCTCGCCCTCAAACTCAATCAACACCGTCGGGAAGGTGACGACCAAAAAGAGAAAAAGAAATCATAATAATCCCAGATTCATTCCAAATTAACTTCAAAAAGAGCCCCATTGGATGCAGCATTACAATTCCCAAAAAGATATAGCACACACCCAAAAAACAATACGGTAGTTGCAAAAGTTAGCGCCCCCTAGTGTATTTTCAGTTTTTTTTTTTGCATAGTTTGGCCGGGTTTGTGACTTATACTCCGGTGAAATGATTAACACATTTAGGGCAGCAACTCCCGATTTTAAATCGGTCGATTATTTTATCGATTAATCGGATTTATTAAAGACGTGTTTATTTTCATTCTCTTTATTCAAATATTGAAGTTTTGGAGGGATAGAATGGTGCACAAAAAATGATGCGCCATGATAAAAACAGTAAAAAAATAAACAATATGAAAATTATGTTTTATTAAAAATAATTATCCCGTAGTGTGGAGTGTCTTTAGTATTATTGTTTTAATTTACTTTATCGACTTATTTTCTGATTTTATTGTTTGTACTTTTGCAGCACTTCCTGTTCCGTTGAAAATTGCTTTCATTTGTTTGTATTTTGATGCAATGTTCAATTAAAAAATATCTTAAAAATTTAAGATAACGTTTTTATAAAAAACAGTCCTGGCACCCTCTGCAGGACTAAAGTGTTACTGCAGCTCTCGGTGTCACAACGTAACTTGTGCGCTTTTTTTTTTTTTGACTTAACGTAGTTCGTGGCTCATAAATCGTGTGATACAACAAATCGATAATCACATTAGTTGCCAACGCTTTTAATAATCGATTTTAATCGATTCCACTGATTAATTGTTACCGCCCTAAACACATTACACCATTGCGTTTTATTTTTTTCTTAACGGTACGGTATATCACTTCACATGTTATCTCCATACTCAACCGCAAGGGGGCGCCCCAGCCCTGTGTTGATCATTTCAACCTTTTTTGGCAGCGGAAAGAGGAAGCGAAGCGGCTTATCGTCTTCCTCGTGAGTTGCAGGAGTTGTTTACCGGTAAAAATGACACCGAGGTTGAATATTTCATTTTATTTTGTGATTTGGATTGAAGGAGATAGTTTGGGAAGCATGTTATTTTTACTAGAGTTATCGGAATAACTTACAATATTCCAGCGTGTCTAAGAAATGCATGTACGTGTACCGTACCATACCGTGTACTCTATTTTATTTTAATTTTAAAACACGTTTCAAGATGACATCTACGTTTTTGCTGTTATTTCAAGTCTATTTCCCCCCAAAATGTGACTCCAAGTGTGACTTAAACATGTTATTCCCGCTTAGATATGCTCTTTTTGGGGTAGTGCGATTTACACTCCAGTAAAAATTATAGTCAGGAAAATACGGTAGGTCTTCTACCCCCAGGGACCCCCCCAAAAAAAAAATACATATAATATTCCCAATCGTTCATTGCCTCACTTTTGGTCAGACATTAAATATGATAGCCGCATGAAATCTCCCACAAACATAACGGGCAAGAAAGGTGCAACTTCCCCAGTTTAAAAAGAAACATTTCCAGATGCCCAACATAAGACTTTTGCAAAAAAATCACAATAAAATGGTAAAATTATGCAAAAAAATGATATGGACTGTGGCAATTTCGTAGGTTATTGTTTTATTCTGTGTAGTTTACAAATAGTGGCAAATTTTGATAGAATAACATTGATTTTTTTTTTTATATATATTTTTTAAATCTTGACATATTTACAAAAATGCATATTTATATTTAAAAAAATGATAACATTTGTTTTGGGTCCTAAACAAATAAAAGGAAAAGAAACTGACAAGAGAATATTTTTTCCTTTTTTGCATTTATAAATGTTCAGAAAAAAATAGAAAAAAATGATGCAAATTTGAGTTAAAACATGTATTTCCATTTTTTGTTATTTCTTTCATGTTTTCAAAAATGCAAAATTAAAAAAAAATGTCAAAAACTGACAGTTTTTTTTTTTTACTTTATTTTATGTAATGTCAGAAAATGTGAAAAATGATGAATATTTTATTTCTTTTTTTTTCTTTTTTTTTGTTCTTGGACTAATGAAAAGTTGAGTAAAGTTAGGAAATGACAAAATATTGAGGTCATATTTTTTTAAATCACCCCAAAAAATGTAGATAAAGCATTCGCACTTTGTCATGTTTCCAGTTATTTGCATATAACACATATTTTCAAAAATCCCCCCAAAAAATATGAATTAGAAATGAATCAATCCTCATTTTTTGTCATGTTTTTATTTTTGCATGTATTAAAAAAGACATGCATTTATTTTTTGGGGGATTATTTAATTATTATTATTAATTATTTTAATACTACATTTTTATGAAATGTTTAAGAAAATATGAAAAAAATGATGTGGTCATAAAAACGCCTGTCACTGTTTTTGTCATTGTATCTGATTCTCTGCATTTAATAAATATTTACAAAAATGCAAAAAAAAAAAAAAAAAAAAAAAAGAACAAATAACCATAAAAAGAAAATATATGTTCATTGTTGGTAATTGTTTTTCTTGTATTTGCATTTTTATGGAATGCTCAGAAAAAAAGGCAACACATTTAAGATCAAAAGTTACATTTCTAGGTATTTTTGCTACATTTGTGGCATCTTTTCTTATTTTTGTCATTGAATTCACTTGCAACAATGCTGAATAATTCAAAAATATAGACGAAAGAACCAAAAATCAGGAGCTGTATTATTCACAGGACAGCAATAACAACATAAATATATATTATGTGTGAAATAACATAAATATCATCTGCAAATGTATATATATATGACGTAATATAAAAAACACAATGTGATATATGACTCACAACACGTGGTAAGCCTTCTCCCCTGGCTTTAATCTCTTTGATCTCCGGCAATAAAAACTCATATTGAGATATGATATAATGAAATGGTGTGTTTAACTGCTGTTAAAAATGTCGAAAAAATTGTTAAAACGTCATATTGTCAGATATAACAAAATTGTGAATATGCTTAATTGCTGTTAAGATTGTCGAGAAAAATTGTTCAAACCTCACATTGTTTATTTGCCGTTATGAGTGTCAATAAAATTGTTCAAACCAAAATTATGTGTGAAATAACATAAATATCATCTGCAAATGTATATATATATATATAGATGATGTAATATAAAAAACACAATGTGAAATATGACTCAGAACACGTGGTAAGCTTTCTCTCCTGGCTTTGATCTCCGGCAAAACTATCATCAAATGCGACAGAAACAAAATGAAAAAAAGGTTCTTGCCGTTCCATGTATTCCGTTACTCCCCAAGCCTGCACAAAATGTAGTCATTTTATTCATATTTAGCTTATTTTGTCTATTATTAGCATATTTGGTATTGGAGTCATCCAAAAGTAATTGAAAGTAATCCAGTTAAAGTAACCCTACCTAACCATATGAAATAACAAAAAAAATCAGGAACGGTGTTATTCACAGGACAGCCATAACAATATAAATATATATTATGTGTGAAGTAACATAAATAGCATCTGCAAATGTATATATATATATATATGATGTAATATAAAAACCCAATGTGATATCATGCAAAGCAACGCAAGGACTCGAAACTGCACGCCGCTTAATCCCCATCTGCAAAAAAATGCTCCATCGTGCATTCTTAACACAGGCATCCCATTTTGTCCCCCCCCCCCCCTTTTCCATGCCATTCACACACACTCACAAATCACCGCCCCCCCATATCACGCCACCACGCGCGCGCGTTCCCAAAGACACACTCAAAGACGCACGCTCGGGAGTGACACATGGATACTGTTAGGAGACGTGACGACATCATCGTCTTCATCCTCGTCCTCACCTTCATTCATGTCACACGCACTTGTTAAACACGCACGGCGTAACGCGCGCGCGCACACTGGAAGAAGAAGACCCCCCCTCTCGCCCCTCCGCTTTCACGCGCGAGGTTTATTTTCCTCGGCGGAATACGAAGCGCACGGGCGTGTGTGATTTTTGGATTATTTCAGATCGCAATTTGATAGATATAAAAAAAAATAATTCCCTCGTTGAACTCCCATTTTTGAAAATGAAGACGAAATAATGTCCGATGGAGTGTGTGTCATTAATGTCAGAACCCAAAGAACAACAATTCTCAATTGTGTGTGAATATTTCAAAAAAATGATTAAGAAATAGGTTTGATTCTGGGGAATTAGTGACAAAAGTCAGCATAAATAGAATAAATAATAAAACCCCAAAAATATGCACCGATGACGCAGGACTGTCTTGGAAAATAGGAATCGTGTGATTGTGATTAAGGTCTACATGCAAATAAACGTGACTTGATTTAAAGTTGTTGATTTTCTGGCATAAAAATAAAAAACTGAAATCTTGCATGGTTGATTTTTGCTAATAATGACAAAAAGGCAAATTTGCTTTCTCAAAATACTGGAATATCTTATACAAGGAGAGTGTAATCCATCATCAGAAATACTAAAACAATAAAATACTTTCAGTTCTTTATTTAAACCATTACAGAAAACACACACATTTATTACAATATTTTTGACAAATATGACTCAAAATAAAAACCAAGAAATAAAGAAAAAATATATGTATGCAAATCTCATCACAACTATTTTCTCTTATTTAAAATTGTTTGTGATTAATTCAATCATTTAAATAAAGTTTTAGTTTGAAGAAATATTTGAAAAACAAACAAATCTGTATCAGGTATTTATTTATGTATTCATAAGTACAATCATGAAAGTATGACTATTTTTTCTTTTAAATCTGATTTATATTTTGTAATGTTTATCTTGGTGTGTGTCATATAATATCCATGTTCACTAAAATGCCATCAATAAATAATATTATCATTATAATTGATTTTCTTTTTATAGAATTATTATTTAGTGTGTGTGTATCGTTTTTGACATGTGTCCGGAAAGTGTAACTCGTCTTAAAACACAACAACATATGTGATAAAAATTATATTATATTCTTTTCTAAATTCTAAAGCATTAAACAAGAACAATTTTATTATGCAGCGGTCATAAATTACTTGCGTTGATAATACTATTTACATTACTCCGTCCTAGAAAAATCACAAAAAGTGTGTGTACATTTCGAGTGTGTGTGTTCTGTGTTCAAGTTAAAGAAAAAACAAAAAAATGAACTAGGCTCTAAATCATTTACGTTGGTATTACTATGGTATTACTATTATTCATATCAAATAAGGTTTAGGGATATTTATAATATCACAAAATTGTGCGCACAATTCTTCTCTATACGATGACCTCGGGACTTGCAGGTCAAACTAGCACATAACCAAGGGCCAGAGTGGCGTGTTAACGCCACGGGGAGGTCGTGGGGGTGCATAGGGTCGCTTTCTGTGCGGGGGAATGAAGGGGGGGGGGGGGGTACTTTAACACTGACGAGCATGTAAGCAGGATGTGACTCTTGGAGTGTTAATTAAAGCCCCCCCCCCCTTATTTGACGATTAAATTATTGGGGGGAGGTATAGTTGAGGGATGGAGGGAGGCAATGAGGGGGGGGTCGCAAAAATGACGGTCTCACGAATTGGTGAGTGACAGGTTGATTTAGAGCCTCGCATCCTTGTTGCAAAGCGGGGGTGGGGGGGGGGGGTAATGAGTGGGTGGGTGACGATAAATATGAAGGGGAGGGGGGTATATTTAGGCCGGACAACAAATCAATTGAAGTCGAATTTGACCCCCCAAAAAAACTGGCAACGGCGATGGCCCCGGTTCTTCTCCCACGCGCGAAATATAACACAACATGGCCGCTCAACTTTATGACCCCACCTACCCCTAAACAGGTAGCAGGTTGAAGTCACGTGACCCGCGTGAAAAATGCGCGCACCCGAGCGTCAAAAGTCCCAAGAAAGTGACCACGATAAAAAAAAAAAAAACGGGACTTCGGCGCGCGCGTCACGGACAACTTCTGCGACCCACGGAGATCGGACGGACGATCCACTTTACCCCCGAGACTGCAACCCCATTCAAACTCGTGTTTTCCCCCCACGTAACTTTTTATCCCCGACGCCACGAAACTCAAGTTCGAGTCCGCCACGGAAGGACAGTTCGCGTTTAATCCGCGTGGAAGGGAAAAAACACGCTGACTTCTTTTGATTTCAATACAAATAAAAACTTAAAATCTGCGCGCTTACCTTTCTTTCGGGAATGAGGGGATTCCTGCCGTGTACGCGCGACCGGAGGGGGGTAAAAAAGTGCGCGTGGGACCTGTTAGAGAGATTCCACGCTCCGTGCGCGCATCCCGATTTGACGTGGGAATCTTGTCCTTGTGAAGACCCCCCACCCGCAACAAATTTCTCTCCCTCTCTCTCTCTCGCGCTTTGCGTCCCTCCCTCACTCTCTCTCTCTCTTGCGCGTGCGCTCTCTCTCTCTCTGCGCGCTCCGCGTGTCCCGTGCGTGGATAGAACCTCCGTGTCCGTTTCGCACACCGGTGTGGACGAAAGAAGAGCTAGCGGGATATAAAATCACTTTTTACGCGTGTTATCACCTTCAATACTTTTCATTTTTTGTATTTTTAATCATAAGGGGGGCGTGGGGTGCTAATTTCCACGCACACGTTCTCTCGCGTTTCCCTTTCGCGAGACTTAAATTATTTCACCCAAAAATAAAAACACGATTTTGCGTGTTTTCGCCTTCCATACTTCTCTTTTTCGTCTTTTTCATAAAGGGGGGAGAGCAAGGGGGGTTAATTCCAGATTTCCACGCGTTAAACGCGCGCGTTTTGCTTCCGCTCTGCACCCACGAGACTCTTCAATATTTTTGTATTCAAAAATAAAAACCACGAAGCAAAAAAGTGCAATTCCTCACCTTGAGCGCACCAGAAGAAAAAGAGTCGCGCGCGTGTACGCGTGCGTGGGGTTTCTCCGCGCGTTAAACAAGCGCTCCGGGTTGCTGACACGCGTGCGTGCGCGCCCCTGTCACCTTGTGGCGTATTTCATGTCAATAACCCGCCCGCTGGTGTTGCGCGTGCACGCAAACGCGCACGCTCCACCCTTCTGACGTCCCCAACCCCCCTCACGCATTCATCATCATAATCGTTATTGTTTCTTCCCCCCCCCCGAAAAACACTTTTGGAAGTCAGAGCAGCCCGCGCGCACGCGCGCCCAGCTGAATAATGCAATGATGTGGGCGTGCACGCGCCGGGCCCGGAATGAAAGGATGAGTGGAAGGATGAATGGGAGGATGAATGGGGGTCTTTGTGGACGGATGATATCATGATGATGATGATGGTGCTGGTGAACGCCTAATGACGACCACTCACTGACACCCCCCTCACCCCCCCCCCACACACACACAACAACATCATTTTTCATAATAGCGACCCCCCCTCCTCCCCCTTCCCCCCGTGCGCGTGGACGCCCGTGTTCACGCGGCCGCGCGCACCGAGAGTCAAAATGTCGATCGGATTGCACTCGGAAGTGGATGCATAATAGGAGAGGGGGTGAGAGGAGGGGGGGGGGGGGGCATATTCATAAGAATCCCCCCCTCCCCTCCAAGGAAAAATGGAGGAGGGGGCAAACAATGACTCTATGAATGGTCATTGACACTTATATAATAGTGGCTATGGAAAAGACCTAATAGAACGTTTCACGTTCATCATATTTAGTTTTTTTACAGGGTCCGTACACTTTTGCAAGTCCTAATTCAAGCACTTTTTTAAGGACTTTCCAAGCCAATTTGCCAATTTCTATATATCACATAGGCCGCCTGGAATTTGTTGGGTTACTTCGGCCACGAAAGAGTCAGAAATACTGTTATAAGGGATTACTTTTGACTTTATTCCAGAATTCACTTCTTCAATATCTGGAAATATCTACCACAAATATGTATTAAGACAATTCCATAACAGTTTAAAATGTAAAACAAAAAATAAACTTCGTCAAACATGACCCATCGATACTGTCAAGAACCAGAACCGGATCAGGACCCAAACGCGTGACGTTTCTCACACAAGCCTTTTATTTTACGGGAAATGGGGAGTCATGCATATTAGGCAGCAGTCTGGCGCGGAATGACAGGAAGCCAGAGGTCGGCGAGATCGATACCAATTGCCCGAGTTGATATCAGACAGATTGGGTCGATACCGGACAGGACGGGACTGACAGGACTTATGATGAAACAGAATATCGAAAAAATAATAGGAAAAATTAGACGGGAACGATACTGGAAACTGATATTAAACAAGGGGACAGACAGGATTGATATCAAAACAGGATATCGAAATTAAACAGGGAAAAGTAGACGGGAACGAAAATGGAAACTGATATTAAACAACGGGACAGACAGGATTGATATCAAAACAGTATATCAAAATTAAACAGGACAAACTAGACGGTAACGAAACTGAAAACTGAAATTAAAGAGGACAAAATAAACGGGAACAATACCAGACAGGGAATACCAACAGCAAACACGACCGAGTCAAAACCCACGTCTTGCGGTTTAGAGGTTCATTGACGGACTGACAAAAAAGAAAGAGAGCTATCTATCCATCTATCTATCTACCTTGGTCATATCCTTCAAGAGGGGTGACCGACAGCAAGACAAACACATACAATAACAAAGAAAATAAAAAATAAAAAAATAAAAATAAAATAAAATAAAAAATATTAAAAAAAAAAAAAAAAAAAAAAAAAAAAAAAAAAAAAGAAAATAAAAACAATTATGTGAATGAGAGCACTGAGATTAAATAGACGGAAAGCCAATCTGTCAATGAGCCGCAGCTGGCGCCACACGGGCGGGGTCAATTAGGCGCCATGGCAACTGATACACCTTTGACAAACAAAACTAAAAAAGTCAAAGTTAAAGTAAAGGATTACATTGAATGCATTCCTTATTATGTCCCATGCATCTGTGTTATGTCTTGCCTGTGATTGGTCTGTTGCCACATATGGATGCCCGTGAGATAGTATTGTGGGAAGTTGCTGCCACCTTGTGGGTATTTTGGAGAACTAATTTCATTAAATTCCTTTTCTTTATTTATTTTTTTTGTAATGGTTGCGGATAATTTAAGTAGCCCTCGTCAGATGAGGGCGCCAGTGCTTCCATGGTAATAAGAGGGTTAAAAGAGCAAATCTGATGTGAATCATGAGCTACAAATATATCTAAGATTTACATATCCAATTTTTCAATTCGGCGCTTGCATTTATCCTGTCAGCTGTCTGCTTGGGGGCGACCTTTAGGGGGCGACGATGCTTCAGAGGTTAAGGGTCGTACAAACTAAAGTCAGCTGCCGTTAACAACAAGGGAAGAAGAAATGCAACGGAAAAGCTGGGCGAACAGAGAGCAGTGTCGGTGTCATTTTTAAGCTGACTAGTTAAGAGATATGGCAACAATTTCAAGCATTTACAAGCACTTCACCAAAAATTCAAGTACTTGTTAATCCTTGACGATGCTTCAGAGTGTAAGGGTCGTACAAACTAAAATCAGCTGCCGTTAATAACAGGGGAAGAAGAAATGCAACGGAAAAGCAGAGCGACCAGAGAGCAGTGTCAGTGTCATTTTTAGGCTGACTTGTTGAAAAACACGGCAAACATTTCAAGCATTTACAAGCACTTCACCCAAAATTCAAGTACTTATTAATCCTTGATGATGCTTCAGAGGGTATGAGTCGTACAAACTAAAAACAGCTGCCGTTAATAAAAAGGAAGAAGAAAAGCAACAGAAAAGCGGCGCGAACAGAGAGCAGTGTCGGCGTCATTTTTAAGCTGACTTGTTGAAAAACACGGCAACAATTTCAAACATTTATCAGCCCTTCACCCAAAATTCAAGTACTTATAAATCCTTGACGATGCTTCAGAGGGTATGAGTCGTACAAACTGAAAACAGCAGCCGTTAATAACAAAGGAAGAAGAAAAGCAACAGAAAAGCGGCGCGAACAGAGAGCAGTGTCGGCGTCATTTTTAAGCTGACTTGTTCAGAGACACGGCAACCATTTCAAGCATTTACAAGCACTTCACCCTAAATTCAAATACTTATTCATGCTTGAAAATACCACCTTAAAATTCAAGCATTTTCAAGGATTTCGAGCACCCATACAAACCCTGGATTTAGTATAAATAATCAGAGTCTGTTGATGTTTTATTTGTTAATTGTTCTTTTGTATTAAAGCACAAATTCACTCATGAATGAAATCATTTTTTGGTTCCATGCGTTTTTCATTATTACAATTTGTTTTAATTTTGTACGGGAGGGCAAGTGATTCAAATTATAACTATAACCTTATCCTCCTTGTTTTATAACCTTATCTTCTCTGTTCCTTTATCTTCTTGGGTTTTTTTACCTCACTGTGAATGTGTGAAACTGGAGTGTCATGCCCAATTTCGTTGTCACAATATGTTAATAACTATAACCTTATCCTCCTTGTTTTATAACCTTATCTTCTCTGTTCCTTTATCTTCTTGTTTTTTTTTACCTCACTGTGAATGTGTGAAACTGGAGTGTCATGCCCAATTTCGTTGTCACAATACGTTAACCCATTTTGTAACAATGACAATAAAGGTATATTCTATTCTTCTTCTATTATATTTTGGGGGGAGGGAATCAAAATGATTTTAACTGTATTTACTTAATTCTCTATTATTTAGGAGGGGGGTTTTAGGTGAATTTTATTTATTTTAGCGCTGTGATTTCATTTTAATTTGGTTTGATATTTTTTTATTCCGATTTTTTTTTGGGGGGGTCAAAGTAGTTTCTATACTTTTTATCAACTGAGATTTTGAATGAAATTAAGGTGCGTGTCATTATTACCGATGTGAATTACCTGTGCCTGCTCCTGTGGCGCCAACCGCCTCGGACTCTGATTGGCTCCCAGTCCCTATTTATACCCATCGTCCTCTTTTGTCAGTCCGTCTGCAAACCTCAGTTAACACTAGGCAAGCCTTTCTCGACCCTGACTCCAACCTGTTTTTTGCTCTCATATGTCCCCCCGGCTTTGACCCGTTTTCGATCCTGATTAGTCTACTCTCCCGTCCCGGCTTTCGACCTCTTTTGTCCCCGACCACGTCTACTCTCCTTTCCGGGCTTACGACTCGCTTCGGACCTCGACCACGGTTTTGTTCTCCTGTCCCGGCTACCGACCCGTTTTCCGTCCCGACACCGCCATCGACTTCCGTGTTCAGAGCGACCTGCTTCCCGCGTCCAGCCATCCCCGGATCGTGGGCGCAATCCTTTCCCTTTCTTCCAATAAAACAGACAGGACAAGACAGGCGGGATCAATACCGGATACTGGTGACTGGACCAAGATATCAGACAGGACGAGACGGACGGAATCGATACCGGATACTGGAGACTGGAGCAAGATACCGGACAGGACGAGACAGGCGGGATCGATACCTGATACTGTACACTGGAGCAAAATACCGGACAGGACGAGACAGACGGGATCGATATCGGATACTGGAGACTGGAGCAAGATACCGGACAGGACAAGACAGGCGGGATCAATGCCGGATACTGGAGACTGAACGAAGATACCGGACAGGACGAGACTGATGGGATCGATACCGAATACTGAAGGCTGGAGCAAGATACTGGACAGGACGAGACAGAGACAGGCGTGATCGATACTGGATACTGGAGACTGGAGCAAGATACCGGACAGGACGAGACCGACGGGTTTGATAACGGGTGAGAAACGCAATGCAAGTGGGTCCTGTCTCTATTATGGTCCTGACAGTGTGCATTTGTTGGATCAGGGGTGGGCAAACTGCGGCCTACATGGGCCCCGTCAGGCTTTTTCACCCAGCCACGAAAACGGTCACAATTAAATAACAATACAGACGCTCCCCTATTAACGCCCAACTATACATCTGAATAAAATAAATGAGTGATATAAATACTACATATTTTTAATTAAAAAAAAAAAAACATACTTTTGAATTAAATAAATGCGATTGATTAAAAAAACAAAACGTTTTTTTTGTTGAAGGATCCAATTCAGAAGCCTTTGTGTTTGCAGCTGTTCCTAATATTTTGACCGTGTGGGGTCCAAGAGTAAAAAAATGAGAAACAGCTGAAGAAACTCGGGCGTCTGTCAATCAAAATCCCTCTATTTATCTTTGTGGGGATGGGGGTCCCTAATAAAGGGGCCATACAAACTCATTGTCATAAACTTAAAAAAAACACCTATAATCAGTGTTCCTTCTAAGCTGGAGACTGGAGCAAGAAAATCTAGCCAGCGCACAAAAATCAGGGCTCAAAATGACTAATTAGGAGGCGACTTAAGTCAAGGTTACAGTGCATGGAGGTAAAAATACACGGCTCCACCTGACGTCGAAGTAGAACGAAGTCGAGTAAAGTCAGTAGAGTTTGTCGAGAACCGGCTTCTTCGGCTCGGCTCACTAAAAGGAACCGGCTCTTTCGGGTCCTAAACGGCTCTTCGGGTTGTTTTTGCTTCTCTCATCCCAACATGACCAAATATTATGTCAAACTATGCACAAAATGACTTAAAAGAAGAGGGGAATACAACAAAAAAGGAAAAAATACCAAAATGAAAAAGTAGTGTAACGCTGAGAAAAAAAGAAACAAAAGGAACAGGAAAAAAAAGAAGGAAAAATTTAGAAAAAAAGACAGAAAAAAAGAAAAGAAAAACATAGTAAAAAAGTAAATAGAGAACAAAAAAAGCAACAGCCCGGAAAAAATAAACACAATGAGACTTTTTTAAAGGAATTAAAAAAAAAAAAAGAAGAAAAAAAAAAAACAGAAAAAAGAAGAAAAAGTTTGTGTTGCGTTCAAATAATTTCCAATGATATCAAGTGAATCTTGTTGCCAACATTGTACTTTCACTAAAAATGTGATTAAGTACAGTTCTGTATCTTACAACCGACTCAATAAGCCCCCAAAAATGTTAATATTATGCGACAAAATATATCAGGAATAAAAAAGAAATGGATATCTTGTGAAAGAATTGTAAGAACAAACGACCTTTGCAATAGTACATGAGTCAATTCATTCAAAAGAGAAAAATCATTTTGCATTGCCGGAAACTCAGCAAAATGTCAAGTTTTGGACATGTTTGATAATGACCTAGTTGCCACACTTGGGATTACTGTTGCTCACTGTTGTTTCAAGTGAAGCTCACCGACTTTGTGTGAAGGCTCAGACCCGTAAGGAAAATGACAGGGAACATTGCTTCTAATTGTTTCATACTACTGCCACTGAGACTGCTGCTACCTGTGTACAACTCCCCAGGAACTATTTATTACAGATCATCAATATCCTATTTACTCATTTATTTATTTACTTATTTACATTTTTATCTTTTTACCTTCGTCTCACTTTTGCAATGAAATGAGAAGCCCTCCAATCTCATTTTACTTGTGTATGGTAACAATGATTAATCATATCAATCAAATAATTCTATTTTACACTAAATCAATGAGGCTTCTTTTTTAAGTGCAGTTTATTTTTTTTACTTGTTCTTAGTTTTTTTTTTATTTTAGTTTTCAATTCATACGCAGTCAAATGCCACTCGAGATGTTGCAGAATGTGCCGATGATTAATAATTAGGTTGGTATCAATGACAATAAAGAATATTCCAATCCGAATTCGAATTCAAACAATAAAAAGAAAAATAAACTGGCAATGGGATGTTGGGTGCAAGGCACAGATCAACCGTGTAAGGAAAGAGAAGTTTTCTGGAGCACTTTTGACTAAAAGATATGATCTAAAATATGAGAATGGGCCAAAACTAAAATCACAGTTGCAACATATTGTGAGAAGAAATTGTAATTCTTAATAAAAATAAAACTTTATCTGCAATTAATATTTCAATGGGAAGGCACAGATAAACCAAGTGAGGAGAGGGAAAACTTTCCTAAAGTTCTTTTGATGAAAAGATCCAATACAAAGAAGGAGACTAAGAAAAAAATAAATCAGCTGCAACAAATGTTATGAAAAAAATGTTAATAATTGAAAAATAAATAAAACCTGCTCTGCATTCAATAAGCCAATGGCAAGGCACAGATCAACAATGTCAGGAAAGAGAATTTTTTCTGGAGCACTCTTGACTAAAAGATATAACCCAAAATACGAGAATGAGCCAAAACCAAAATTACAGCTGCAACATATTTTGAGAAAAAAATGTCATCATCAATAAAAAGAAAACATTCTCTGCAATTAATATATCCATGGGAAGGCACAGATGAACCATGTGAGGAAAGGGAAAACTTTCCTAAAGTTCTTTTGACAAAAAGATGCAATTCAAAGTAGGAGACGAAGGAAATAAAAAACTTCAGCTGCCAGAAATGTTATGAAAAAAATGTTTATAATTGAAAAATGAATAAAACCTCTTCTGCATTATATAAGTCAATGACAAGGCACAGATCAACCATGTGACGAAAGGGAACACTTATTTGGAACGCTCGTAACAAACGAAACAATCCAAAAATAAACTAAAAAGAAAACTTCGGCTACCATAAATTGTGTATGGAAAAAATTATTTTTAAATGATAGAACCTTTTCTGCATTCAATATCCCCATGGCAAGGCCCAGATCAACCATGTGAGGAAAGGGAAAACCTTTACGTAGTACTTACAACCCCCGCCCAAAAAAAACAATCCAAAATATGAAAATTAGCCAAAAAATACATCTCCGCTGCCACAAATCGTGAGAAAAAAAATTTTGAAAAAAAAATTGAACCTTCTTTGCATTTAATATCTCAATAGCAAGGCACAGATCAACCATGTGAGGAAAGGGAAAACTTTTCTGGAGCAATTTCAACCCCCCGAAAAAATCCAAAATACGAAAAGAAGCCAAAAAAATAAACATCCGCTGCCACAAATGGTTTAGAAAAAAAAGAAATTGAACCTTCTCTGCATTTAATATCTCAATGGCAAGGCACAGATCAACCATGTGAGGAAAGGGGAAAAGTTTTTGGGAGCACTTTCAACGAAAATAAACAATTCCAAATTATGAAAATAGGCCAAAAAGAAAACCTCCACTGCAAAAAAAATAAAAATAATAAAAAATAAAATAGAACCTTCTCTGCATTTGGTATCGCAGTGGCAAAGCACAGATCAACCATGTGAGGAAAGGGAAAACTTTCTGGAGCACTAAGAACAAAAATAAAAAATCCAAAATTTGTAAATAAGCCAAAAACAAAACTTCTGCTTCTACCCAATTTGTGAAAAAAATGTGGACAATAAAATATAATAAAACAACAAAATTGTTAGTTAATCCAAAATGGCAAGGCAAGGCACAGTACAACCACGTGGGGAAGAGGGCAACTGTTCTGGAGCACTTTTGAGTCAAAGCTACAATCCAAAATACGAGGACGGGCTAAAAAGAAAACTTTTGACCCGCTCCCTTTTTTTTTTCCCAGGCAGAGGTCATGGCCCTTTATTAAGGAGGGTGGGGCCCCTTTGGCCCATTCTTCCCGGCGCCCCCTTTTGAAGCGAGATTTTTTTGAGCCGATGATGGGCCGCACAATAAGAGAACAAAAAAGGAAAAAGAAAAAAAATCGGAATAAGTGGGACATGACAGGTTGGGTTGTTTTTGGAATAGGGGGAAAAACAATTAAATTAATAAAATCACCACAAACTGAACATTTGTAGTTGTTTCAGTGTCTTTTTTTGTCCCCCGTTTCCCTTTAGAACCCGTACTTTCCATGCAAATATATATATATTTTTTACAGAAGAGATTAACGTGTGCAGTAAAAATATTTAATGTAAATTTTGTTTTTTAATGTTTGAAAAATTTTAATTTAGCATATTTTAAAGCGCTTCTAAAAAAAAACGAAAGAAATATAAATGTTCGCCTCATAACTTTTGATGCATAATAACTGCAAAATACAGTGGATAAGAATGGAAACTCATAGTATTTATACATGTGCATTACTACACAAGGTTTTACGGCATACTACGTATTTAAACATTGATTTATCGATTGAAAAACATGGCTGACCAAGGACGACCCTTTGTTTCTGGCACCATGAGTGAAAACAGTGCGTTTCATATGTCTGCCATGATTACTGATGTGACTCAGCTGTGCCTGCTCTTTTGGCGCCAACCGCCACGGGTTCTGATTGGCTCCCGATCATTATTTGAACCCAGTCCTGTCAGTCCGTCTGCGAACCTCAGTGAATACTAGGCAAGCCTTTTTCGACCCTGACTGCCACCTGTCCCGTTTTTGCTCCCATTTGTCTCCGGTTACAACCTGTTATGCCTCTGATCACATCTGTCTCCCTTCCGACAATGTGTTTGTTTTCCTGTCTCCAGCTACGACCTGCTTGGATCCCGACCACGTCTGCTCTCCGATCCCGGCTTACGACCCCTTTTTGTTCCCGACTACGTCTACGCTCCCTTTCTGGCTTACGACTCGCTTTCGACACCGACCACGTTTTTACTCTCCTGTCCCGGCTACCGGCCCATTTAATATCTCAACGGCAAGGCACAGATCAACCATGTGAGAAAAGGGAAGACCTTTCTGGAGCAATTTCAACCCCCCGAAAAAAATCCAAAATACGAAAAGAAGCCAAAAAATAAACCTCCGCTGCCAAAAATTGTTTGGAAAAAAAAAAGAAATTGAACCTTCTCTGCATTTAATATCTCAATGGCAAGGCACAGATCAACCATGTGAGGAAAGGGGAAAACTTTTTGGCTCCCGATCATTATTTGAACACAGTCCTGTCTGTCCCCTGTTGTCAGTCCGTCTGCGAACCTCAGTGAACACGAAGCAAGCCTTTTTCGACCCTGACTCCCACCTCTCCCGTTTTTGCTCCTATTTGTCTCCGGTTACAACCTGTTGTGCTTCTGTTCACATCTTTCTCCCTTCCGCTCTCCTGTCTCCAGCTACGACCTGCTTGGATCCCGATCACGTCTGCTCTCCCATCCCGGCTTACGACCGCTTTTTGTTCCCGTCTACGTCTACGCTCCCGTTCTGGCTTACGACTCGCTTTCGACACCGACCACGTTTTTGCTCTCCTGTCCCGGCTACCGGCCCATTTTTTCCGTCCCTGACACGGCCATCGCCCTACGGAAAATCCACTTCCGTGTTTGGATCCCAGTCCCAATCCGAGAGCGACTTGCTTCCCGCGTCCAGCAAACTTCGGATCGTGGGCGCAGCCCTTTCTCTTTCCTCCAATAAAACCTGTGAGAAACGTAAGGCAATTGGGTCCTGTTTCCGTTCTGGTCCTGACAATGTCATATGTAACAACCATGGTCTAGTGTCAGCATTCTCACTCCCGCAACCCGGATTCGATTCCATTTGCACAAAATTATAACGTAACGCAATTGGGTCCTGTTTCCGTTCTGGTCCTGACAATGTCATGTGTAACAACGGTGGTCTAGTGTCAGCATTCTCACTCCCGCAACCTGGGTTCGATTCCAGTTGCACAGAATCATTTGTGATTTGCGACATCTACCTGTAAGGACAGATCCATCAATTCTTATTGTAGATTTATTTGCATGCGCCTCATTGTCCTTATATGTGAAAAGTATGTGACAAAAGACTATTTTGGGGGGGGCGGGGTGAGCCTTATAATCCAATGTACCTGTCAGGGCTTTTACTAGCCTGTTTATTCGTAAACGAGAATTATGGGGCTAATCAGACAGCTAGCAACAAGCAGCCTTAATTGATGCAGTGATGCTTTTAGATTTATTTGCATGCGCCTCATTGTCCTTATATGGGAAAAATATTTGTATTTTGGGGGGGCAGGGTGAGCCTTATAATCCAATGTACCTGTCAGGGCTTTTACTAGTCTGTTTATTTGTAAACGAGAATTATGGGGCTAATCAGACAGCTAGCAACAAGGAGCCTTAAATGATGCAGTGATGCTTTTAGGCGGATTTTTTTTTTTTTTAAAACTGTTGTCATTATTAGGTGTTTTCGAGTAAATATTGTACACGGTTGGGTTCAATGGATTCCTGTGGATAAGAACCACACCAGCAGGGTTTTTGCTTCTCAACAGTGAGGGAATGTGCGGAATGTTAGGAGTTATTTTCTTGCTTTTATTGAATTTTTCTTGGATTAAATTCTTAGATACAGGTTTGGTTTATGATAATAGACTCGGGTTTTGTGAAAACCACGTTTTAGTCATGATTTTCTGATGTGGACAGGGACTGAAAAGATGATTGATTAGGCATTTACAATTTTGTTTTTTGTGGGCGGGGCCAAAGGTGTTTCACCTGTATCCAAATGTAGCTTTTTAGTCAAAATCGCTAACCCAAAACAACCTTAATTTTCGCTTCTGAATAAAACGATCCTGGAAAAGCTTCCCCGTTCGCAGTCATCTTTTACTATTAAGAGGGGAAGGGCGGCTAATAGCGCTAACAAGGCAGCTAGCTGTCCGGCGACAGCGCGCTAACGGCCTCGCGGGGAGCATTAGCGAGGCGGTCCGATGCTAACGAGCTACAGGCGCTGGCTAATGGCGGCAAATGACCTCCTGCGTGGCTATTAGCGCTTAATTACAACCTGGAGACCTCCGCTAGCTAGCTAGCGCTATTACTTCATGACTTCCTGTGGCGCTACCTCAAATCCAAGGACGGCAAATATTGAATCATAGCTGGTTTGATTATTGATTGACTTATTTTCGGTACCTGAGGGAAAAATTCTGCGCTTTATTAGATCATTCGGTCACGTTTTTTTGAAATAAGTTTTATGAAATGAGAGTTTTCGATGAATGAAATAACTCATGTGCTATTCATTCATGCGGTGGGTAAAGTGAAAAAACATGAAAGAAAAATGTTTCATCGTGTAAAAATGGATTCATTGACATATTTTGACACTAAACTATAGGCAATTATAACATTATATATTCTTTTTGGAGCAATGAAGATGACTTTTCAAAATAAAAGGGATTTTGGTGGGGACAAAAATAGTACCATTAGTTTTTTTATTTTTTTATCTTGGGTATAAAGACACTCCCCTACTCATTCGACTTACGAAAAAAGGTAGATACGATCATTTTTTTCGGAATGTCAAAAAATATCCGGACATAAAATATCCAAGTTTTGTATCGTGTGCACCTTTTTTTCTGTCGTGCTTCTTTCCGCTGCTACTGTAAAGTGTAAATAAGAGGCGAATTGTTTCTTTTGAAATGTATCTTTTGTGGAATAAGAAAGCTTGATGCGGTTGAAAAAATGGCTGAAATACTTTTTTTCAGCCACTTTTTACCACAGAGGAGAAAGTCGCCTACCTCTTGAAGCTCATCTTCCAAAAGTAAGTTGAACTTCACTTAATTTACCTTTATAGCACATATTATTTTATGAAATGTTGATTTCTCAGTACAAAACAATACAGGTTACTTATACAAACCTTAAACATACTTCTATAATCCTTAAACATACAAAATATAGCAATAAAGCAACTTACAAACAAATTCAACTTACGAACTTTTGTTCATAAGAAGGGCAGCATCTGTAAGGTAGTTTTTTTTCTCGCTATTTTAAACTTTTTTGGCGTATTTAAAGTTTCTTTATCTGGGGGAAGAAAATAGTTAGATTTTTTTTGCATTGATTCAATGTTTTAAGTGAAAGAACTATGTGTGGGTTATCGGTTCCTTTCCTTGCGTGTATGGTATGTGCTGTGTCTTTTTTTTTGCATTTATTGAATCATTGATGTGAAAATGAGGAATCCCCATGTTTTTTGTCATTTGTATTCTCTTTGGTATCTTTAATTTGTGTAATAAAATAACCAACAAATAAAAAAAGCTAAAAATAAACAACATTTATGATACTCTGAAAAAAATGATCCTAAGAATGATAATATTCATTTTGATAATACAAATATAACATAATAATTGTAAGAAAAATAAACCGTAGAAACAAGGGAGGGTCAATTACATTCCTTACCAGTGGATGACAATAATGCCCAGTACGATCCTTTCTACCTGTCCAGTCAATCGGCATGTTTGAGAGGGATCACGTCTCATTTTAGTTCGATTTTGTTGGTTTTATTTCCTATTTATGCTCATATTAATAGGTGACAAGAAATGGGGGAAGGGAAAAACGAAAACAGTGACAATGATTGAGTTAAAGAAGGAAACAATAGTGACTATTGTTGAAAATAATAGTAGTAGTAGAAGTAGTAATGATAAAGATACAGACTAAAGACGCTAACCTACTTACGAATGAGGTACGTTTCAGACTATCGTTCGTAAGTTGAATTTGTTGGTAAGTTGCTTCACTGCTATATTTTGTATGTTTAAGGTTGATAGAAGTATGTTTAAGGCTTGTATAAGTAACCTGTATTGTTTTGTACTGAGAAATAAACATTTCATAAAATAATGTGTGCTATAAAGGTAAATTAAGTGAAGGTTTATATTACTATGTTTACGTCTTGTATAAGTAACTTGTATTGTTTTCTACTAAAAAATACATTTTTCATCCAAATAATAAGCTCTATAAAGATGAATAAAATTAAGTTCAACTTACTTTTGGAAGATAAGTTTCAAGAGGTCCTCCTACATGTTAGAGAGTGGCCGAAAAAAGCGATCCAACTATTTTCTCAACCACATCAAGCTTTCTTATTCCACTTTCATTTCAAGACAAACAGCCCGCCTCTCCTTTACACCAACCATATTGAATGGATGCACGAGATATTAAACCATAAAAATGTCGAAGTTCTTAGCGCGCTTGAGATACAGTATAAAATGTTTACACAAGAACTAGGAAGAGGAAGCGGATTTCTTCTTCGGGGTGGATGCTGGGTGACCTCTCACAGCGCCACACGCCGGTAGTGGTGGAAAGAAGCACTACAGTAATGCCCTGTACTCGGAAAAAGGTGCACACAATACAAAATCTAACTTACAGCAATGTCCGGATATTTTTCAACATCCCGGAAAAAAATTATCGTATCTACCGTTTTTTCGTAACTTGAATGGTTGTAAGTAGGGGAGCGTCGGTATTAAAAATGATCAAACCTTATGTAATAAAATAATGAAATAACAATAAAAGTAATTAACATAAACTATATTGTTAATATACTGTATAATCTACATTATATATGCTACATGGTCAAAATATACACACATCAGATAGATAGATAAGTAGATAGATGTCTAGATGTCTAGATAGATAGATGTCTAGATAGAGAGATAGATAGATGTATAGATAGATAGATAGATAGATGTCTAGATAGATAGATGTCTAGAGAGAGATAGATAGATGGATAGATGTCTAGATAGATGGATAGATGTCTAGATAGATGTCTAGAAAGATAGATGTCTAGATAGATGGATAGATGTCTAGATAGATAGATAGATAGATGTCTAGATGTCTAGATAGATAGATGGATAGATGTCTAGATAGATAGATAGATGTGTAGATAGGTAGATGTCTAGATAGATGTCTAGAAAGATAGATGTCTAGATAGATGGATAGATGTCTAGATGTCTAGATAGATAGATGGATAGATGTTTAGATAGATAGATAGATGTGTAGATAGGTAGATGTCTAGATAGATAGATAGATGTCTAGATAGATAGATGTCTAGATAGATAGATGTCTAGATAGATGTCTAGATGGATAGATAGATAGATGTCTAGATGGATAGATAGATAGATGTCTAGATAGATAAATGTCTAGATGGATAGATAGAGAGATAGATAGATGTCTAGATAGATAGATATAGATAGATAGATACTTTATTTATCCCCGTAGGGAAATTCATACTTCCAGCAGTTTTTGTTTAAAAAAAATAAAATAATAAAATTAAAGATATAGAATACAAAAATACCCATTATAACGTGTTGATATAGAGTATTTAAATAGTACTACGTAAAATACACACTGTCATAAAAATAGGGTAATATGCAAATATAGGGGTGCGGTTTAATGTGGGCTTTGACTCCCCCGGGTGGAGTTAAAGAGCCTCATGGCATGAGGAAAAAACGATCTCCTCAGTACATTATAATAAATGTAATAACAAAACTATCAATAAGTATATATAATAATAACTTCCTGTTAGATTATGCTGAGTTCCTACGTTTACTTTATTTATCTTTTATTTTTTCGGGTATTCCACTAAAGGAACAGAGCGATTGACTTGACATTCCGGGGGCCAATATTTAAAAAAAGATAATTCTGATGAACATGACATTCAATTGAAAGCAACCAAGAATGCAGAGATCCAAGCTCACGGGATCTGCGAGTATTTTATGGGGCACAAAAACAAAAAAAGAGGAAAAAAAGATGACAGGCTCGTAAAAAAGAAAGACAGTAAAAGAAATAAGCCAGTAAAAAAAAAAAAATAAGGACACGGGGGCGATGACTCAAGGTCGCTTTGCTTTAAAAATGTCCAAACTTTCCGAGTGAGACGCATCAAGGACAGACTAACGCGGTGGTTGCTCTAAATCAGAAAGATAAAGAAATGATTTCAAGAGACAGGGTGTGATTCACCACTAGAGGGCGTTGTCGCTTAGAATGGAGCAAAAAAGACGGACAGCCTACTTCAAGATTTTCTTGCACGAATTTCACACAGGGACAGGACATAAAAGTTAAGCAAGCTGGATATTCCCGGAGCAGCTGAAAAGATCCAATGGCTGGAGTTGGACAGAGCTGCTAACCTTAGCAGCCAAACGAAGTTACTAAAAAGCCAGTCAAAAACTGAATTTATCGAGCGTCGGGACCCTGAATCACGGGACCCAGCAACATGGGTGGCTAGAGAATGAAACAGTGGAAAGAAGTGGGATATGCTTGAATGACGGGACACAACAAGTTTTGGTTGCATGAGTAGCTGTGGACAAACACGTAATAGCTAACAATAGAGGCTAGCGGCAAGCCATACCCTGCTGCCAAGTGGCTAACATGTGTGATAAGAGACGGTAGCAGTGTGGGGAGGAATAATTGAAACCTGAAGGTAGCGCGCTCATTTTGGGACCGAGAGGTCGCAGATTCGATTCCCGTATCCTCCGAGTTATATGTTGAAGTGTCCTTAGGCAAGACAATGAACCCCTAATTCAATCAACCCCGATTAGCATGTAGGAGCCTTGTATGGCTGACACCGCTATCAGTGTGAGAGTGTGTGTGTGAATGGGTAAGTGTAAAGCATATTGTAAAGCGCTTTGGGAAGTCTCTAGTGACTTGAAAAGGGCTATATAAACGCAGACCATTTACCACTTAAGCGAAGCAGTTAAAAATAAAAATAGTACCCATGCAGCCAAGTGGCTAATGTTAGTGGCTGGAGAAGGAAACTGCGGGAAAAAAAGTAGAGCATTTCTGAATAGTAGGACTCTGCAAACGTTTGCTTGCATGACTAGCTATGGAAGGCGAGTGACAAAAGGACAAAGCAGCTAACAATAAATATAGTGGGTAAAAGTGGGCAATGGCCAGGAGCCATGTAGCTCAAGTGAGTGGCTAAAGAAGAAACCAGGGGAAATATTGTTGAAGATGCGCTTGGTTTCAGCATTGAGGAAGAAGCTAGGTGTTAGCTTTTTGCACTGAAGAATGTTATGCTAGGTTTGGGTTTACAATATTGTTTGTGGATATAAGACCACACTAGCTTATCACACAGAAGAAGAACATGAAAGTAGTTGCGCTAATGAGTACAGCGGGTCTTCCGTGGAAGAGAATGACAATGCTAGTTTTGGCGTACAGGATGAAGCTTTTTTGGATGTCGGAGAAGACAATGCTACCTATCCGTGCTAAATATTAGATCGAAGGTTTTTGGCGTAGAAGACAATGACAATGCTAGTTTTGGTGTACAGGAGGAATCTTTTTTGGGTGTTGGAGAAGACAATGCTAGCTATTCGTGCTAATCCTTACAGCAAACGTTTTTGGCTTAGAAGAGATCGACAATGCTAGTTTTGGCGTACAGGAGGAAGTTTTTTTGGGTGTTGCAGACGACACTGCTAGCTATCCGTGCTAAAAATTTCAGCGAAGGTTTTTGGCGTGGAAAAGAATAACAATGCTAGTTTTGGTGTACAGGAGGAAGCTTTTTTGGGTGTTGAAGACAATGCTACCTATTAGTGCTAAAAATTACGGCGAAGGTTTTTAGCGTAGAAGACAATGACAATGCTAGTTTTGGCGTACCGGAGGAAGCTTTTTGGGTGTAGCAGACGACAATGCTAGCTATTCGTGCTAAAAATTACAGCGAAGGCTTTTAGCGTAGAAGACAATGACAATGCTAGTTTTGGCGTACTGGAGGAAGCTTTTTTGGGTGTTGACAACACTAGCTTACCAGACGATGACAACAAACGTTTTTGGCGTAGGCGACTATAATAAGTGTATAAGAGGAAGCTGTGTAGGTGAGGATAATGCTTTTTTTTGGATTGTGCTAGGTTTTCATTTTCGTGTATTTTTTGTTTTGTTTTTATTCAATTCATGATATACTGCTTTTATTCTGTGTACCTTTGAAATAAAACGTATTATTATTATTATTTGTATATACGCTGTGGCTATCTCAAAAAAGTTGTAAAATATTTTTGCTTTGATGGCTCTTTGGGTTAAAAAGGTTCCCGACCCCTGATTTCTATGAAAGAAGTTGCACCGAAGGCGACCTCAAAAAGTGAGAGCCAGCCAGGAAGGAAACTCGTCCGATTGTGTGCGACTCTCAAATATCACACACAATAAAATCCGCTTCCTCGTATTCTCGGCGTCCCACTTTCGTCTGCAGGAAACAAGCACGACCGTGCAAGTTCTCGTTTGTTGCTAAACTCGTACGCCAGCGTTGACCTTCGCTCGTCTGCCGGCGATGCGAAAGAGCGACCTCATCACCAAGGTGAATAATTGAGGAATTAAAAAACTCCCCCCAAAAAAGTGGGACGAGCGACTCGCCGGGCTCTAATAAGCGTGCAAACGAGCGCTCCGTCCTTTAATTGGCGGCGGCCGACATCCATCACGCCGTTGTCATGGCGATGACCTTTCAACAGGGCGCTATTCATAACCAGGAAGTCAGCGGACACTGTGTTAGCGCCGAGTGCTAATGTTAGCATCGGGCGGATTCTGGGATACGAAAATTCCTTACGCAAAACGGCTGCGGTCCTCCAACTGGTCTTACTTGAGGACCCACCGTCGCACCCTAATTACAAGCCGTGACCCAAATCTAGAAAAATATGAGTTGGCTTAAATGTATCGAATGAAAGGGTTGTGCAGTTTAAAGCAGAGATAGTAGAATAAAGTGGGGCGAGTAAGTATTTAGTCAACGACTAATTGTGTAAGTTTTCCTAGTTGAAAATAGAGAGTCCTGTAATTGTCGACATGCGGAAACCTCAACCATGGGAGAAAAAAACAGACATTCACATTGTTTGGTTTTTAAAAAAAACTCTGAGTCCTGCCATGTGCAGAGGTTTGCTGATGACAATGCCATCAAGGGATGTATCAGAAGTGGGCAGTAGGAGGAGGACAGGAAATTGATCCAGGAGCGACGCTAACCACCTGCACCTGAACAGCACCAAGACCAGGGAGATGGTGGTGGACTTCAGGAGAACTAGAACTCACCCGGTCCCTGTAACTATCAAAGGAGAATGTGTAGAATTTGTCCAGACCTACAGATACCTGGGTGTGCAGCTGGACAATAAACTGGACAGGACTGCCAACACAAAAGCTCTGAGCAGGAAAGGACAATGCCGACTGTACTTCCTCAGAAGGCTGGCGTCCTTCAACATCTTCAAAAAGCTCCTGCAAATATTCTATGAGACTGTTGTGGCAAGCGCCCTCTTCTATGCGGCAGCGTGTTGGGGAGGCAGCGCTAAGAAGAAGGATGCTTCTCGTCTTAATAAACTGGTGAGGAAGGCGGGCTCTGTTGTGGGCACAGAGCTGGACAGACTGACAACTGTAGCTGAGAGACGGGCACTGAACAAGCTGCGGTCAATCGTGGACAATTCATCACATCCACTACACAGTATCATCTCCAAACAGAAGAGCAGCTTCAGCGATAGATTGCTGTCACAGTCAGGTTCCACGGACAGACTGAGGAGATCATTTCTTCCTCATGCCATGAGGCTCTTTAACTCCATCCGGGGAGTAAAAGCCCACATTAAACCCCACTCCCACATTTGCATGTTACCCTATTTTTATGACAGTGTGTGTTTTATTTAAATACACATTATATTGGGTATTTTTGTATTCTTTTTATTTTATTTTATTTTTCAATACAAGGATATAGCTGGAAGTGTGAATTTCCCTACGGGGATGAATAAAGTATCTATCACTGATGTTGAAGAGAGTCAAGTCAGGTCATGTTTATTTGTGATGCCCTTAATCACAAAGAGTCTCAAAAGGCTGCACAGATCAAAGACTATTGCAAACCACAGACTATTATGACACCATCCCCTGATCTAAAACCTACATGAGGGCAAATAATACACAGATCATCAACATAAAATATAGGTTATTCATATGCACTAGAATAGAAGTGTGTTAGAAGTGCAGATCTCTTCTTGGCTCTTGGGATCACTAGTAGACCAGCATTTGTGTTGAAACTTTTTGCACATCTCAGACAAGGTTTTTCGTTTATATTCTATCGAATGTTATCCCGGAACTATGATCAACAATTTGGGAGAAGTGTACTGCGTATATGTTCCCGTTTGCTAACATGGCACACCTTTAAAATATGACTCGAAGACGTCGCGACTGCCCAGAAGACATTGAAGGATTTTATACATTGGACTATAAAGGATTTTATACGATTTAATACAAATTACATTTATTGCAAAAGATATTCACTGACTGGGCTGTGGTGCGAGGTCAGGGCACCCTGGTGGAAAATTTTGTTTACAGGAACGGCAGGATAAGATAATCAGCACATCCAGACGCAGATGATGACGTAGAAACGCTCGGTGTTGTTTTGAGTATTCCAGACATTGCGACTCTCTTCGACGAGATGGTGAAACCCAGGGGGTTTTCCTTGGCACGCCCATGGGAGGAGTCGGCACACCATTATGCGGGGAGAAGATGGCCAATAGGAGAAAGCTAAAGGACTTGAGAAAAAGGCTTCCTAGAGACTCCAACGTCGCTAATTCGTCCGTTTTTGATAGAGTAAACTTAGTTACATTTTTAGGGAAAATAAATCTGCCCCCGTGTGGAAATCTGCACATCCAGACGCTGGTGACGCAGAAAGACCCTGATGACATGGAAACACTCGCTGTTGTTTTGAGTACCCCAGACATCGGGACTCTTCTACGAGATGGTGAAGCCCATGGGGCTTCCTTGGCGCAACCATGGGAGGAGTCGGCACGCCATTATGCGGGGAGAAGATGGCCAATAGGAAAAGCTAAAGGACTTGAGTAAAAGGCTTCACAGAGACTCCAATGGTCGTTCTCGATGGAGTACACTTAGTTAAATTCTTGATGAAAATTAAACCCCCGTGTGGAAATGTCGGCTTCCTGTTCATCTTTTCCCTCATGAAACTAAATTGAATGTAGGTTGTGTTTGGTTCATGGAGTCAGATAACTCATCCGAACAAATTGGTAAACGCTACATTTTGATATTCAATTCCCAACAACATGCTCACCGATGGCAGCACGGCAGCGCAGTGGATAGCGCGTGTGCGGCACAGTTCATGTCTTGGGAACCTCCTGCGTGGGTTCAAATCCAGCTCCAGACTTCCTGTGTGGAGTTTGTATGTCCTCCCCGTGCTTGCGTGGGTTTCCTCCGGGCACTCCGGTTTCCTCCCACATTCCAAAAACATGCATTTCAGGTGAATTGGCCGGTCCAAATTGTCCCTAGGTATGAATGAGCGAGTGAGTTGTCTGTCCCCGTGTGCCTTGCGATTGGCTGGCAACCAGTTCAGGGTGTCCCCTGCCCACTGCCCGATGATTGCTGGGATGGGCTCCAGCACCCCCGCGACGCTACTGAGGATAAGCGGTGTAGCAAATGAGATGAGATGAGATGCTCACCGATCTCCCGTCTGTGGCCTCTCCAATGTTATCCCGGAGTCCTGGAATAGAAAACCCGAATGGAGTCCCGCGAGTGAGCGCCTTTTCTTCGAGGGTCCCGGAAGAAAAGAAGAGCGTCTGTGGTGATAAATGTAAAGTTAATTTGCAGGTTGTAGCACCTCCCTGCAGGCGATAGGCAGGAACGTAAGAGAAATGGAAATACCCACCGAAGGGATTTGATTTTAAATAGATATCAGGCCATATAGGAAGCAAGGAGGGGGGGGGGGGGGGGGGGGGGTGTAAGTAGGTGTAATTTGAAGTGCGTAATGAAGGAAGAATAGCGCCATAGGTTAATCTGTTTGACCCCCGCCCGCCGCTAGAGGACGGGGGCCCCGTTGCTGGGGGCCCGGGGCCCACCTCCCCGGTTGAAGTGCTCCGCCTGCCCTCCGAGAGGTAATGAACGCTGGAGAGGTGAAGGGGGAGCAGCCTGGGGGGGAGCGGGAGGATGGGGCGGGGTGTGGAACTAGCAGGAGGGAACCTGGAAAAAAGTGGGTCTCCTGCGCTAACCTCGTTATGGGAAGGAAAGTAAAAAGATTTTTGTAGCGCGAATGATATCAAAGTGTGTTCTATGAAAAGGACCACTGACCAATGTTCCCTGTCATTTTCCTTACGGGTCCGAGCGTTCACACAAAGTCGGTGAGCAACGCTTAAAACAACAGTGAGCAACGGTAATCCCAAGTGTGGCAACTAAGTCATTATCGAACATGTCCTAAACTTGACATCACGTTATATTTTGCTGAGTTTCCGGCAATGCAAAATTATTTTTCTCTTTTGAAAGAATTGACTCATGTACTATTGCAAAGGTCGTTTGTTCTTACAATTCTTTCACAAGATATCCATTTCTTTTTATTTCCTGATATATTTTGTCGCATAATATTAACATTTTTGGGGGCTTATTGAGTCGGTTGCAAGATACAGAACTGTACTTAATCCCATTTTTGAGTGGAAGTACAATGTTGGCCACAAGATTCACTTGATATCATTGGAAATTATTTGAATGCAACACAAACCTTTTCTTCTTTTTTCCGTGTTTTTACTCTACTTTTTTTTTTAATTCCTTTAAAAAAAAAGTCTCATTGTGTTTATTTTTTTCCAAACTGTTACTTTTCCCCCCTCTTTCTTTCTCTTCCTTTTGTTTCTTTTTTTTCCCAGCTTTTTCATTTTGGTATTTTTTTCTTTTTTGTTCTATTCCCCCCTTCTTTTAAGTCATTTTGTGCATAGTTTTACATAATATTTGGTCATGTTGGGATTAAAGAAGCAAAAACAACCCGAAGAGCCTTTAAGGACCAGTTCCTTTTAGTGAGCCGAGCCGAAGAAGCCGGTTCTCGACAAACTCTACTAACTTTACTTTTCGACTTCGTTCGACATTGACTTCGAGATACCGCGTTTAGGACACAACGTCAGGGGAACCCGTGCATTTTTACCTTCATGCACTGTAACTTTGACTTAAGTGGCTTCTTAATGAGTAATTTTGAGCCCTCATTTTTGTGCGCTGGCTAGATTTTCCTGTGTGCTGAGAATGTGCGAGCAGTAGCAATTGCGCGCAGCTTAGAGGGAACACTGCCACTGACCAATCAAAATATTGATGGTGGAGATCTTCTCAACAAGAACTCTATACATCCGTCCACCCCTCAGCCCGTTAAAGGAAAATCAAAATACAAGCATTAAAGGGAATCAAAATATAAGCATAGAGTGTTTTGTTAGAGGATGCTGCTTATCTGTATGAGCTGCGTGACGGATGAAACAGGATGTGTGGTGGAAGAATTAGAACAAACCGTTCTAGAACAAAACGGTGACTACCCGAACAGGTTGATGACTCAGAGGCCTGCAACCACAACCAGGAGGGGCCAACACCTGATCTTGCTGGGGCGGAAAGACCAATCAGAGCGAGCTATGGATAAATGCAGTATACACATAGCCAATAGAATTATGCTAGAATGTTTTGTTGCTGTGCTATTTGCATATTGTATAGTATAAAATAAAGCTGGGCTACTCGGATGAGGTGTGCGCCTGCTGGTGGGAACATAGACGCACAAGATAGTATTGAGAGGGACCCGAGACCCAGTTGTTTGTATTAGATTTGAAATGTGTGTGAAATGCCGGCTTCCTGATACCTTTCTATTGCAGAACGAGGGCGCGTATTGTTGGATGAGTGGCGTTTGGGGAAGGTCAGAAATTGGAGTCTGATGACTAATGTAAGTGTGTATTGATAAAGTAATAATTCCAACACCGTCTATCCACCATCAATGAACTGAGATCAGAGTCTTCCCATGTTGTGAGGTATCGATTAGAGTGACTTTGGGGGAATTAGATCCAAATACAATAACATCCAGTGGCCTTAAGTTCTATCTGAAATGAGGCCAACCACGTTGGTTTTCTGTCCAAATGGTGCCAGTGAGGAGCCGAACTGCTATCTTTCTTTGTTTTATTTTCTTACCGTCCATCCCCATCCGATCGAGCTCCAGCCCAACCATTCAATTATCCTCCATCCATGCCCACTGTGAAGCATGGGGGTGAAACCATCATGCGTTGGGGCTGTTGTTCTGCAAAGGGAACAGGAAGACTGATTTGTGTTGAGGACGGAATGAATGGAGCCAGTTAACGAGATTTTGTTTGAAAATCCATCAGCAAGGGCATTGAAGATGAGACGTGTCTTTTAGCATGACCAGGATCCCAAACACAGCCAGGGCAACGTGGGAGTGGCTTCGTAAGAATATATATCCAATTGATTCATTTATCCATCCATCCCATCTATGGAAGCTTAAGTCCCACCATCCATCAATGGTCCATTCAATTGAACTACCATCCACCTTTCCATCAAACTGATCTTCCATCCATCCATCCATCCATCCATCCATCCCCATCTATGGAAGCATAAGTCCATCCATCAATCGGTCCATTCAATTGAACTACCATCCACCTTTCCATCAAACTGATCATCCATCCATCCATCTATCCATCCATCCCCATCTATGGAAGCTTAAGTCCCACCATCCATCAATGGTCCATTCAATTGAACTACCATCCACCTTTCCATCAAACTGATCTTCCATCCATCCATCCATCCATCCCCATCTATGGAAGCTTAAGTCCATCCATCAATCGGTCCATTCAATTGAACTACCATCCACCTTTCCATCAAACTGATCTTCCATCCATCCATCCATCCATCCATCCATCCATCCCCATCTATGGAAGCTTAAGTCCATCCATCAATCGGTCCATTCAATTGAACTACCATCCACCTTTCCATCAAACTGATCTTCCATCCATCCATCCATCCATCTATGGAAGCTTAAGTCCATCCATCAATCGGTCCATTCTATTGATCTACCATCCACCTTTCCATCAAACCGATCTACCATCCATCAGTCTGTCGGTTGATCATCCGACTGATTTTCCATCCATCCATCCATCCATGCATCTTATATCCAATTGATCTCCAATCCATCACCCGATTGATTTTCCATCCATCCTTCAATCTATCCATTTGTCTATCAGTACTTTCAATGAGCCATCGAACGGATTTTCTATCAATCCATCCCGGTCCGATCAAGCTCCAGCCCAACCATTCAATTATCTTCCATCCATCCATCCATCCATCTATCTTATATCCATCCAATTGATAATATAACTTGAGGGGCTGTAGCAAATTCCTAATCCCAAGGGTGAGAACCACCAGGAAATTTGTGTGTGTGTGTCTGTGTGTGGAGTCAAACTTTGGAACCATTCACAAGATGAGATAGAACAATGTCCAACTATTCACTTGTTCAAATTTAAATACAAAAAAAACATTACTGGCAGAATACAGAGATAAATAAAATGGCGTATGAGTGATACTAGAGATTGGAAGTACTGCGTTTACAACTATAGTTACCCTTGTTGTTATTGTTACTATTATTATATCATAACTGTTATTATTAATATTATTACTATTGTTGTTATTATCATTGATGTTGAGAAGATGAAGGGGTAGGGAAAATAAGCATCTGCTTCTTACTACCCCTTTTCGAACATATTATGTAACATTATTTTGTTGTTGAGTTATTATTGTTCTTCTGTTTTTATTTTAATTTTCAAAATAAAGTTTTAATGTATTAATTATTGATCTTGAATCCATATAATCATCCGTTTGGCAGTCAGTCCATTTATCCATGTATTTTCAATCCATCCATCAGTTCGTCAATTTATCAGTCAGTCCATCTAGCTGTTATCCAAATGACGGATCACACACGGTTTTCGTCCGGGCCTTGGAACAGTGGACCAGCTCTACCCTCTCTGCAGGGCCCTAGAGGGTGCATGGGAGTTTGCCCAACCGGTCTACATGTGTTTTGAGGAACTGGGTGAGGGCACTCAACCTGGTTCCATGGGAGCCTTGTGGGGTGGTGCTTCGAGAGTATGGGATACCGCATAGTCTTATCTGAGCGGTCATTCTATGCCCAGTGCCAGTGTCTGGTCCACATTGGTATTCAGCCAGAAAAGGGTGGCATAATCAGGTTGGAGATAAGATCCTGCCCTAAGTGGAGGACTTCGAGTATCCCGGGGACTCGTTCACGAGTGAGGGTAGGATGGAATAGGCGATCAACAGATGGATCAGTGCAGTGTCTGCCATCAAGCGGACCCTGTACCTGTCCGTCGTAGTTAAGAAGGAGCTGAGCCGAAAGGCAAAGCTCTCGATTTACCGTTCGATTCCTACCCTCACCTCTGGTCATGAACTGTGGGCCATGACTGAAAGAACACAATCCTGGATAGAAGTGGCTGAAATCAGTTTCCTCCGCAGGGTGGCTGGGCTCTCTCTTAGAGATAAGGTGAGAAGCGAGAGGGACTCTGTATAGAGCCACTGCTTCTCCACAGTTGAGGTGGCTTGGGCATCTGATAAGGATGCCTCCTGGACACCTCACTCAGGAGGTGTTGCGGGCATGCCCTACAAGCAGGAGGCCTTGGGGAGGACCCAGGAACGCTGGAGAGACTAGGTCTCTAAGCTGGCCTGGGAACGCCTCGGGATCCTGCCGGCTGAGCTGGATGAGGTGGCTGGGGATAGGGAGGTCTGGCCTTCCCTTTTGAGGCTGCTGCCCCTGCGACCTGACCCTGGATAACCAGAAGACGATCGATGGATGGATGGATCACACATGTATCCATCAATCATCCATCTGTCACAGACCAGAAACGGACATGGGACCCAATAGCGCTCGTTTTTCTCAGTTTTTATTAATAAAGAGGGAGAGCAGGGCTGGCTTCCACGATCCGATGGCTGACGGACAAGAGGAGCGGGCGATGCGGAAGTGGCACTTCCGTGTCTAGCGAGGAGGAATTACAAGTCATTGGCCGGGTCTGGAGAGCAAAGGCGGTGTCATGTTCATAAACGAGGTCGGTAACGGGAGGCAGGCAGGTAGGTAACGGGACAAAGTCAGGTCCGGAAACAGGTTGGTAACGAAGATCAGGCAGGGAAAAGCAGGGCGGGAACAGAGTCGGACGTAAGGGCTTACTGAGCTGGTGGCAACAGTTCGCATAACGATCTAGATAGATAGATAGATAGATAGATACTTTATTCATCCCCTAAGGGAAATTCACATTTCCAGCAGCATCCCTGAGCTGAGAACAGTACAATAATAAAGCCAAAAGAATACAATATACAAATACCCAGTGTGACGTGCAAATGCCCACTGTAGCGTGTTATATAGAGTAACTAAATAGTGCTACACAGAATACATATTGCAGTAAGATTCGGTAATATCCAATGTAGGTGGTGTGGTTTAATGTGGGCCTTTACTCTGCCGGGTGGAGTTCAAGAGCCTCATGGCATGAGGAAGAAAAGATCTCTTCAGTCTGTCCGTAGTACAAGACAGTGACAGCAGTCTGTCGCTGAAACTGCTCTTCTGTCTGGAGATAATGCTGTGTAGTGGATGCGATGGATTGTCCATGATCGACCTCAGCTTTTTCAGTGCTCGTCTCTCAGCTACTGTTGTTAGGCTGTCCGGCTCTTTGCCCACAACAGAGCTCGCTTTCCTAGCCAGTTTATTGAGACGAGAGGCATCCTTCTTCTTGACGCTGCCTCCCCGACACGCTGCCGCATAGAAGAGAGAATGCCGATAGCTCTTGCTAACAGTGATACCATAAGTATCAGATGCTGGTCCCCCTCTTAGACCGACTAAGCTCAGGTCCAGGATCTTCTGGTTCGGTTTTGCCGGGCCTCTGATAATCTCCGCCCCGGCCGCGGTGACTTTGCTACCCGATCTGTCCTTAGCAAATAAATAAGATCCCGCTTCTCAGAGTGTGTGTTTATTACACCTGAGTGTGCACTATCAGCCGCCGGCCCGCCGAGATATCGGCTTACAGCGCCCTGCGTTTAAGATAAAGGATATTTAATATCCCGTGTGTGCGCTAAGCAGGTAATGCCTTCATCTTTGTCTAAACACACTTTTATGGACTTTAAAGTGCAATGATGGAACGAGGGAAGGGTCACAGATAAATGTAGCGTAATGGCTCAAAGCGCTAGATTAGCCGTGTAGCCCGTCTGGGGGATAAAGCTTCAAGGAAACTCTTCTTTAAAAGAAGAGTGGAAAAAAAAAACGCTGTTATCTCCCGACACACACTCGGACGTGAAATAATAAGCTCCTCTTTTTTTGCCGGTGTCGTTTTTCGTTAAATGCTAACAAGAGGAGGGAGGGGAGAGTACCTTTATAGCAGGGGTGTCAGACTCATTTTAACTCGGGGGCCACACGATAGAACAAGCATTCTTTTGAGGGCCAGACTAGTAGATTAAAGAGAAAGAAAAAGAGGGATAAAGAAGTAAGAGAATGAGGGAGGGAAAAGAAAAGAGAGAGAGAGCGTGAGAAACGAGATAAAAAGAGAAGGGGGAAAGAAAGGGTGAGGAAGAAAGAAATCCAAAGATAAATAGAAAGACAGAAGGAGAGAAAAGAGAAAAAGCGCGGAGGGAAGGAAGAGAGAAAGAGAAAAGAGAGAAAAGGAAAAAAGGAAGTTAGAGCAAAAGAAGTTAAAAAGACACAGAGAGAGAAAAAGACAGAGCAACAAAAGAAGAGAAAAAGAGAGACACAGAGAGTGAAAGAGACAGAGTGGGAGAAAAGGGGTGGAAGAGAAACAGAAGAGATAAAAAGAGAAGTCGTGAGAGAGGGTGAAAGAAAGGGAGAGGAAGAAAAAAATTGAAAGAGAAATAGAAAGACAGATGAAAAGAAAAGAGAAAAGAAAGCGCAAAGGGTAGGAAGAGAGAAAGAGAAAAGAGAGAAAAGGAAAAAAGACACGGGGAGTGAAAGAGACAAAGAGCAACAAAGGAAGAGAAAAAGAGACACAGAGAGTGAAAGAGACAGAGAGTGGGAGAAAAGGGGTGGAAAAGAAAGAAAGAGAGAGAAAGAAAGAAAGAATGAGAGAGAAAGAAAGAAAGAAAGAAAGAAAGAGAGAAAGAAATAAAGAGAGAGAAAGAAAGAAAGAAAGAAAGAAAGAAAGAAAGAGAGAAAGAAAAAGAAAGGTAGAAAGAAAGAAAGAAAGAGAGAAAGACAGAAAGAAATACAAGTACAGTGTCTTTGTTCGAGGCACCTGGCTTTGGCAACATCAAGTGGACCTATTTCAACCTGCAGCTTGTTTTTCTCTTGCGCTTCTCTGAGTGTTGTCTCGCAGGCTGGATTCAATCCCTTAGCGGGCCTGATCTGGCCCGCGGGCCGCCTGTTTGACACCTGTGCTTTACAGCGTAAAGTTAGGGTTTGGACCACTATACAACAACAACACATTATACCACATGGCAAAACCATACAAAACTCAAACTCTGCGGTATTTGTGTGTAAGTCTCTAAATCGAGCGTTTGCTATTGGTCTACGTCAGGGGTGTCAAACTCATTTTAACTCGGGGGCCAAACGATAGAACAAACATTCTGTCGAGGGCCGGACTAGTAGATTAAAGAAAGAAAAAGGAGAGAGGGCGGGACAAAGAAAGAAAAAGAGGGAGAGGGAGACATAGTAAACGACAAATAGATGAAAAAATAATTGACGACATACTCGGAAAAGTACACGACGAACTAGACGACGGACTAAAGGACAAAGTAAAAAACAAACGGCAAAATGATCAAGAAAGCGGTGTGCGCCACTTATTTTGGAGAGAACGTCGTTGGGCGTCGCCCCAAAGTATACGCAGAGAGGAGATATGACAAAAAGGGAACGCGCTTTATTGCATTCGGGACACGCTCAAATTGTTAGTTAGTTAGTTAGTTATTATCCACATTCCACAACAAAAGTACACAACAAAGTACACGACAGATTTAAATGACTATATACTGAAATAAATAAAGGATAGAATGACCAAAAAATGACAAAAGAAATACCGAAATACAATAAATAGATGCCTAAAAACATTCATGATTACTGATGCGGGGCACCTGAGTCTGCTTCGTTGGCGCCAACAGCCGTGGACGCTGATTGGCTGCTTCCTCTTTCTAAACCACCGCCTTCCTGACAACACTCGTCGGATCGTCTGCAAACCTACGCTACACGCTAGGCAAGCTTTTGAGACTCGCCGACTCTATCCTTCCCTGTTGCCGACCTCTTTTCTGGACCCGTTAATGTTTTTGCTCCTATGCCCCGGCCATCGACCTGTTTTCTCTGTGTCAACGACTACCTTCCCTCAACGCGGAAGTGCCACTTCCGCGTTCCTGCTATCTGCCACCAGTTACTGACGATCATCGGATCGCGGATGCAAGTCCTGTTCTCCTTCTTGATAAAAACTGAGTAAAACTGAAGGATTTTATACATTGGACTATAAAGGATTTTATACGATTGAATACAAATTACATTTAATGCAAAAAATATTCACTGGGCTGTGGTGCGATGTCAGGGCACCCTGGTGGAAAATGTTGTTGACAGGAACGGCGGGAACGGGACGTACGGCTGATTAGATAATCAGCACATCCAGATGCTGGTGACGTGTTTTGAGTACCCCAGACATCGGGAATCTTCTATGAGATGGTGTAGCCCAGGGGGCTTCCTTGGCGCACCCATGGGAGGAGTCGGCACGCCATTGCGCGGGGAGAAGATGGCCAATAGGAGAAAGCTAAAGGACTTGAGAAAAAGGCTTCTCAGAGACTCCAACATCACTAATTCGGCCATTTTCGATGGAGTACACTTGGTTTTAGGGAAAATATATCTGCCCCAACGTGGAAATGTCGGCTTTCCTGTTCATCTTCTCCTCCAAGAAACGAGCGCGCATAAACTGTTGGGTGAATGTAGGCTGTGTTTGCTTAATGGAGTCAGATAACTCATTCAAACAATTTGGTAACGGTACATTTTGATATTTAATTCCAACAAAACGAATGTGATTGGGTCCTGTCTCCGTTCCTGGACTGTGACAAAAAAACATGAAAAATTTGCATTTATGTCTTTTAGGTATTTTGTGATCTTTTTATGTCTTCATTTCTTTCTATAATTTCATTTTTTTTGACATATGGTAGGATTTGTCGTCCCTGTCGGTCGGTTGGCGGCGTTTCTTTTTAGATTTTCTTGGAGTCGATCCAACCAGTGTTCCCTCTAAGCTGCGCGCAATTGCGCACTGCTCGCACATTCTCAGCGCACAAGAAAAATCTAGCCAGCGCACAAAAATCAGGGCTCAAAATTAATAATTAAGAAGCGACTTAAGTCAAAGTTACAGTGCATGAAGGTCAAAATACACGGGTTCCCCTGACGTTGTGTCCGAAATGCGGTATTTTGAAGTCGAGTCGAAGTACAACGAAGTTGAGTAAAGTTAGTAGAGAACCGGCTTCTTCGGCTCGGCTCACTAAAAGGAACCCGGCTCTTTCGGGTCCTAAACGGCTCTTCGGGTTGTTTTTGCTTCTTTAATCCCAACATGACCAAATATGATGTAAAATGATGATCAGAATGACTTAAAGGGAGGGGGGAAAAGAACAAAAAAGAAAACAATACCAAAATGAAAAAGTAGTGAAAAGCTGAGAAAAAAAGAAGGAAAAAATTAGAAAAAAAACAGAAAAAAAGAAAAGAAACGTAGGAAAAAAGTAAATAGAGAACAAAATAAAAAAAGTAACAAAAAAGTAGAAAAAAAAACACAAAAAAAAGAAGAAAAAGTTTGTCATTCAAATAATTTCCAATGATATCAAGTGAATCTTGTTGCCAACATTGTACTTCCACTCAAAAATGTGATTAAGTACAGTTCAGTATCTGACAATAAGCCCCCAAAAATGTTAATATTATGCGACAAAATATATCACGAAAAAAAAGAAATGGATATCTTGTGAAAGAATTGTAAAAACAAAAAACCTTTGTAGGCCATTGTACATGAGTCAATTCATTCAAAAGTGAAAAATAATTCTGCATTGCCGGAAACTCAGCAAAATGTAATGTGATGTTTTGGACATGTTTGATCATGATTTAGTTGCCACACTTGGGATTGCAGTTGCTCACTGCTGTTTCAAGCGTTGCTTACCGACTTTGTGTGAACGCTCAGACCCGTAAGGAAAATCACAGGGAACATTGGATTCACCCGACCGGATTGTTTTGCTCCAAACTAAAATCCTTGGTCTTGTGAACGTAGTTCAAAATCTGTCACCCAGAAGCTGCGGAAAGTCACTTTCCTCTTTTTGTCATTTGGCTGTCTTGTTCTCCGTCTGTTGTTGCAAAAAAACACGTCTGGCCACTCGGGATCGTGTATTTTTTTTTCTTCCCCTCCTCCTCGAAGGTCTCATGCAAAATGAATACGGGGTGGCGCGTTTTATTGAAGTATGATTTAAGGACGGGGGAGAAGAGACGGTGGGGGGTGCGAAAATGATGAAAATGCAGGACGGGCCGTCAAGAAGAGGAGGCGGAGGGCGTTTAGAGGAAGAGATCTTGTCATAAATTATTTTACTCATACGGGGCCCCCGCCGATGTATGTTGCCGTGTGAATAATGCATCGGGCCCCTAGCATAATTAGGACAACAACGCTATTCTCTTCGTGTGGAAGGGATGAAGAGGCCACTTGATTGATCTGTGAAGAAGCTTTTTAAATGGCCTTCATCTGCGCTTGCCTTTTCCTCATTCTCCCTCTTCTTCTTTGTCATATCGCGGCTAAATGATCATTACCACACCCGAGCAGGGTTGGGTAGGGTTACTTTAACTGGATTACTTTTGGATGACTCCAATACCCAATATGCTAATAAAAGACAAAAGAAACTAAATCTGAATAAAATGATGACTCACAACGCGTGGTAAGCTTTCTCTCCTGGCTTTGATCTCCGGCAAAACAAACATAAGATGCAACCAGGGTTGGGTAGGGTTACTTTAACTGGATTACTTTTGGATGACTCCAATACCCAATATGCTAATAATAGACAAAAGAAACTAAATATGAATAAAATGATGACTCACAACACGTGGTAAGCTTTCTCTCCTGGCTTTGATCTCTTTGATCTCTGGCAAAACGAACATAAAATGCAACAGAAACAAAATGAAAATAAATCCAAACAGCTTCCCAACATCATTTTTGCCGTTCCATGTATTCCGTTACTCCCCGAGCCTGCACAAAATTAAGTCATTTTATTCATATTTAGTTTCTTTTGTCTTTTATTAGCATATTTGGTATTGGAGTAATCCAAAAGTCATTGAAAGTAATCCAGTTACAGTAACCCTACCCAACCCTGTGTATGACCTATATTCAAGGTTGGGTAGGGTTACTTTAACTGGATTACTTTCAATTACTTGTGGATTACTCCCATACCAAATATGCTAATAAAAGACAAAAGAAACTAAATATGAATAAAATGATGACTCACAACACACGGTAAGCCTTCTCTCCTGGCTTTGATCTCTTTGATCTCCGGCAAAACGAACATCAAATGCGACAGAAACAAAATGAAAATCAATCCAAACATCATTTTTGCCGTTCCATGTATTCCAAGCCTGCACAAAATTGAGTCATTTTATTCATATTTAGTTTATTTTGTCTTATTAGCATATTTGGTATTGGAGTAATCCAAAAGTCATTGAAAGTAATCCAGTTAAAGTAACCCTACCCAACCATATGAAAGAACAAAAAAATCAGGAACTGTTATTCACAGGACAGCAATAACAATATGCCCTTGCACAATAGTATTGCCCTTTACACATTGGTTAACTGCTGCTCAAACTTCATATTGTTAGAATATGATATAATGAAATTGTGTGTTTAACTGCTGGTAAAAATTGTAAAAACGCCATATTGTCAGATATAACAAAATTGTGAATATGTAAGTCATTGAAAGTAATCCAGTTAGAGTAACCCTACCCAACCCTTTGTATGACCTATATTCGTTTGACTTCATAGTCGTGTATACCGGATGGTACCCATCATTGACAAATTTGCGTTTTTCCGTACAGATTTTCTTGTACGTGGTACACATCTTAAAATGCATCATAAACGTACTTTGTACTGCAAAAACGTACAGCTTGACAGGTATGAAGTAGAGGCAATGGTCCCTGTCATTTTCCTTACGGGTCTGAGCGTTCACACAAAGTAGGTGAGCAGCGCTTGAAACAACAGTGAGCAACGGCAATCCCAAGTGTGGCAAGATAATTCATTATCAAACATGTCCAAAACTTGACATTTTGCTAAGTTTCCGGCAATGCAAAATTATTTTTCTCTTTTGAATGAATTGACTCATGTTCTATTACAAAGGTTGTACGGCCTACAAACGTCGTTTGTTCTCACAATTCTTTCACAAGATATCCATTTCCTTTTTTTTCCTAATATATTTTGTCGCATAATATTTTGGGGGGCTTATTGAGCCGGTTGCAAGATACAGAACTGTACTTAATCACATTTTTTAGTGGAAGTACAATGTTGGCAACAAGATTCATTTAATATCATTGGAAATTATTTGAATGCAACACGGCTCAGGAGGTAGAGCGCTCGTCTTGGGATCAAGGGATCCCAGTTCGAATCCCGGCTCGTCCGTGTTACATGTTGAAGTGTCCTTGGGTAAGACACTGAACCCCTAATACCCCCAATAAGCAGGTTAGCGCCTTACATGGCTGCAAGACCGCTATTGGGAAATGTAGAGCACATTGTAAAGCGCTTTGGGAAGTCATTGACTTGAAAAGCGCTATATAAATGCAGATCATTTCATTTTAACTTGTTTTTGTTCTCTATTTACTTTTTTCCTTCATTTCTTTCTTTTCTGGCTTTTTTCTAAATTGTTCCTTCTTTTTTCTCTTCCTTTTGTTTCTTTTTTTCTCAGCTTTTCACTTTTTTATTTTGGTATTTTTTTCTTTCTTGTTCTATTCCCCCTCCCTTTAAGTCATTCTGATCATCATTTTACATCATATTTGGTCATGTTGGGATGAAAGAAGCAAAAACAACCCAAAGAGCCGTTTAGGACCCGAAAGAGCCGGTTCGTTTTAGTGAGCCGAGCCGAAGAAGCCGGTTCCTCGACAAACTCTACTAACTTGACTCAACTTCGTTCTCCTTCGACTCGACTTCAACATACCGCATTTAGGACACACCGTCGGGGGAACCCGTGTATTTTGAACTTCATGCACTGTAACTTTGACTTAAGTCGCTTCTTAATAAGTAATTTTGAGCCCTCATTTTTGTGCGCTGGCTGGATTTTCTTGTGCGCTGAGAATCTGCGAGCACGGGCGCAGCTTAGAGGGAACACGGAGTAGAGGTAACACTTTCTACTGCATATTTACACTAAACATCCTTGGATGCATTAAGTGAGTTGAGAGTGCCGGAACCTCCAAATCTTCTTTTAAAGATAATCACTGTCCCGCGACCGGAAGCGCTCAACTCACTCCAACCCACTGATGCTTTGTCCGATGTCTTCCCTATTACGCAAGAGCGCCAGTCAGCTATTTGACCGGGAATGAAAAAGGGCGTGGCCTTTCTCCGTCGGAGAGACAGGAAGACGTAATTAGAAAATTTCCTGCCTCACGTTCGCGTGACTCTGACTTGCTTGTAATGTTATCAGAAGCTGCTTGTCCTCTTCTAACCTCAAATGGACCTCGGCATGGCCTATTTTTTAACCTATGTTAATTAGCTAATGCGTTCCGAACGCCCGGTACCCCTGATAAACGTTAAAATAACAAAAGTTTATATAGTAGGCAGAACCTATGTGTAATACATGTGTATAGGATTAAACAACATAGATAGATGTCTAGATAGAAAGATGTCTGGATGTCTAGATGGATGTCTAGTCAAGTCATTTTTATTTGTATAGCCCTGAATCACAAAGAGTCTCAAAGACAGGTAGATGTCTAGATGCCTACAAAAATGTCTAGTTAGATAGATAGAGATAGATAGATGTATAGATAGCTAGATAGGAAGATGTCTAGATAGATAGATAGATAGATGTCTAGATAGATAGATAGATAGATAGATAGATGTCTTGATAGACAGATAGATGTCTACATAGATGTCTAGATGGATAGAAGGATAGATGTCTAGATATATGTCTCAATAGCTAGATAGAAAGATGTCTAGATAGATGTCTAGATAGATAGATGTCTAGATGGATAGATGTCTAGATAGATGTCTAGTTAAGTCAAGTCATTTTTATTTGTATAGCCCTGAATCACAAAGATCTCATAGACATATAGATGTCTAGATGCCTACATAAATGTCTAGTTAGATAGATAGAGATAGATAGATGTCTAGATAGATAGATAGATAGATGTCTGGATAGACAGATAGATGTCTAGATAGATGTCTAGATGGATAGGATAGATGTCTAGATAGATGTCTCGATAGCTAGATAGAAATATGTCTAGATAGATGTCTAGATAGATAGATGTCTAGATAGATGTCTAGTTAAGTCAAGTCATTTTTATTTGTATAGCCCTGAATCACAAAGAGTCTCAAAGACAGATAGATGTCTAGATGCCTACATGTCTAGTTAGATAGATAGAGATAGATAGATGTCTAGATAGCTAGATAGAAAGATGTCTAGATAGATAGATGTCTGGATAGATGTCTAGATAGATGGATAGATGTCTAGATAGATGTCTCGATAGCTAGATAGAAATATGTCTAGATAGATGTCTAGATAGATAGATAGATGTCTAGGTGTCTAGATAGACAGATAGATAGTTACATAGATATATATATTTTGTTCATCCCCGCAGGGAAATTCAAACTTCTAGCAGTATCCTTGTGTTGAAAAATAAAATAATAATATAAAAGAGGTTGAATACAAAAATACCCAATATAAAGTGTTGATATAGAGTATTTAAATAGTGCTACGGAAAATACACACTGTCATAAAAATCGGGTAATATACAAATGTGTGGGTGGGGTTTGATCTGGGCATTTAGTTCCCCGGGTGGAGTTAAAGAGCCTCATGGCATGAGGAAGAAATGATCTCCTCAGTCTGTCCGTGGAACAAGACCGTGACAGCAGGCTGTCACTGAAGCTGTTCTTCTGTTTGGAGATGATGCTGTGTAGTGGATGTGATGAAATGTATTTCCCTTTGGTGTGATGTAACTGGTACAGCAGAGTTAGCGGGTGGATACAGAGTGAGGACGAGATGGTGGGTTCAAATCAAAACAGATTTTGAAAATTCCACTTGCAAGGATTCTGATACCCGGAGAAGAAGTGGTTAATTGAATTGCTTTCTTGTTCCAATGCAAAGATAAAAATGCATGTTCCTTCTTTGTATTTCTTGCTAATCATAAATTCCCTTTCCACAATTAGCATGCTCTTTGCTTCTCCCTTTAGCTCATCTACAGGCCTTAAGACCCATATTAAATAAATACAGTACAAAACGTGCAGCAGTGTACTCACTTGTAAAGTCTCAGATTCTAACCTGAATAAAAAGAAAGGCATTGTTGGAAGTAGTTCATCCAATAGTATATCTGCATTTAAATCATGCCGTGACACAGACCAATAGCAGATCAGAATCAAGCATCTTAGAAAACTAATTCTATATATCCATGAACACTGCAAAGTTAGACTAGTGTATGTTTTTCAGTGCGGAAAAGATATATTTATATAATATAAAACATGAAAATTGTTTGTCAATTAATTTGAAAATAAACAAAAATACATACAAATATATGCAATGCACCTGCAACTATTTAAGATACTCTTTTCCTATTATATTTGGCCTCATCATACAAAACCAAAAAGAAATAGAAATACTTTTCATTGTATGTGTAACAATTTTTTGTCAAATAACAGTTTGGGTTGCTGAGCCCTAGTATAGAGTAACACCAATTTGCTTCAGTAGTCACAGAAATTTATATAGGAGGAGATTATTTCTTCCTCATTCCATGAGGCTCTTTAACTCCACCCGGGGAAGTAAAAGCCCACATGAAACCCCACCCTCACATTTGCATATAACCCTATTTTTATCACAGTGTGTATTTTCCGTAGCACTATTTAAATACTCTACAGCACAAGTGTCAAACAAGCGGCCCGCGGGCCAGATCAGGCCCGCTAAGGGGATTGAATCCGGCCCGTGAGACAACACTCAGAGAAGCGCAAGAGAAAAACAAGCTGCAGGTTGAAATAGGTCAACTTGATGTTGCCAAAGCCAGGTGTTTGTCTGTCTGTCTGTGTCTCTCTCTCTCTCTCTCTCTCTCTCTCTCCCCCCCCCCTTTTCTCCCGTTCCGTCTCTTTCACTCTGTCTCTCTTTTTCTCTTCCTTTGTTGCTATTTGTCTCTTTCACTCTCTGTGTCTTTTAACCTCTTTTGCTCTAACTTCTTTTTTTCCTTTTCTGTCTTTTCTCTTTCTCTCTTCCTACCCTTCGCACTTTCTCTCTTTTTTCTCCTTCTGTCTTTCTAGTTCTCTTTGGATTTCTTTCTTCCTCTCCCTTTCTTTTCCCCCTCTCACACGACTTTTTATCTTTTGTTTCTCACGCTCTCTGCCTCTCTCTCCTTTTCCCTCTCTCTTTCTCTGATTTCTTTTTCTTTCTCTTTAATCTACTAGTCCGGCCCCCGACAGAATGTTTGTTCTATTGTGTGGCCCCCCGAGTTCAAATGAGTTTGACACCCCTGCTCTATAGCAAAACGTTACATTGGGTATTTTTGTATTCTATATCTCTTATTTTATCATTCTTCAAGACAAAGATACTTCTGGAAGTGTGAATTTCCCTACAGGGATGAATAAAGTTATCTATCTATCTAAAGAAGCTATAGTTTATGCTAGCAGCAGTTGGCTGCAGTTTTGTTTAGGTCAAACAAGAGCCAGCCTCATAATTACAAAATATTTTTCTAATCTGATAACGCTGCTTCGAAAATAGCTCCTCTTTTTTTCTTCGTGTACTTCCTGCTCGACAAAAGGAAGATGATGATGATGAACTTTGAACCTCCTCAGCTGTCCAGCCTGCACTCGGATCCTGATGGACGGCATCCATGCCAAGAGCGTGACGACGGATGCTAATGAGATGCTAATTATAGGACGGATTCCAAAAGTCCAAAACAAATCAAACACAACCTCCCTCGACACAACCCAACGGAGAGAATAAAAAAAAAGAGGACAATAAAATACTACAAAAGCATAAAATCCACATTCATAAATTTCAAAATGAATGTACAAGCTAACAGGGTTGGGTAGGGTTACTTTAACTGGATTACTTTCAATGACTTTTGGATGACTCCAATACCAAATATGCTAATAAAAAACAAAAAAAAACTAAATATGAATGAAATTATGACTCACAACACGTGGTAAGCTTTCTCTTCTGGCTTTGATCTCTTTGATCTCCGGGAAAACGAACATCAAATGCGACAGAAACAAAATGAAAATAAATCCATCATTTTTGCCGCTCCATGTATTCCGTTACTCCCCAAGCCTGCACAAAATTTAGTAATTGTATTCATATTTAGTTTATTTTGTCTTTTATTAGCATATTTGATATCGGAGTAATCCAAAAGTAATTGAAAGTAATCCAGTTAAAGTAACCCTACCCAACCCTGCAAGCTAAATGCAAAATGTTGTGTTTAAATTGCACTGTCACAGTAGTGGCATTTCCATTTTACCTGTATGTATTGATATCTAATTCTGTCAGAACCAGAACAGGAGGAGGACCCAGATGCGTAACGTTTTCACACAAGCTTTATTTTACGAGAATGGGGCAATCATGCGCGTGAACACAAACGCCAGTGATTGGGCGATCGCTGGGCGGAAGAAGTAAGACAGAAGTCCGGCGTGGAAAACAGGAAGCCAGAGGCCAAAGAGATCGATACCAGATGCACGAGCAGATACCGGAGAGACGGGGTCGATACCGGAAAGGACGTCACGGACAAGCTCGACACCAGATACACGAGCAGATACCGGACGGACGGGACAGACAGGATTGACACCAGATACTGGAGACTAGAGTCAGATATCAGACAGGACGAGACAGACAGGAACGATACCGGACAGGATTCACAAGCAGGATACCATGTTGACTGACAGTCTCTTTGGAATTTTCAGTTTTGGCTGGAGTTAGTGTTTAAAAAAAAAAAAAAAAAATTAACAGCCGGGTCGAAATCGGATCTAAAAATACAAAGGTAAAACTTTCAATTAGAGCATTTTTTAATAAAGTTACTTATTTCTCTACTTTATTTTGTGGAAATAGACATTCCTGACAGAGTCAAGAATCCATTATTTTTTTTACTCTTTTAACATCTAAAATGGGGCAGGAGGAGGGTTAAGTTTGTCCATATAGATGCTGCCCCACCTACGAACGAGTTACGTTCCGGACGATTGTTTGTAAGTTGAATTTGTTCGTGAGTTGCCTCAGTGCTATATTTTGTATGTTTAAGGTTTATAGAAGTAACCTCTATTGTTTTGTACTAAAAAATAAACATTTCCTAAAATGATATGCTCTATAAAGATAGATAAAGTGAAGTTTAACTTACTTTTGGAAGATGCGTTTCAAGAGGTCCTCCTCTGTGTTAGAGAGTGCCTGATCCAACCATTTTCTCCACCGCATCAAGCTTTCTTATTCCACTTTCATTTCAAAGGAAACGGCTTGCCTCTTCCTTACACTTTACACCAATCACCAATCATATTGAACGGATGCACGAGATATTAAACCATAAAAATGTCAAAGTTCTTAGCACGCTGGAGGTGCAGTACAGTAAGTTTACACACAAACTAGGAAGAAGAAGCAGATTTCTTCTTTGGGGTAGATGCTGGGTGACCTCTCACAGTGCCACACGCCGGTAGTGGAAGAAAGAAGCACTACAGAAAAAAAAAAGGTGCACACGATACAAAATCTTACCGCAATGTCCGGATCATTTTCGACATCCCGAAAAAAATGATCGTATCTACCGTAGTCGAATGGTCGTAAGTAGGGGAGCGTCTGGACAGTGTTATTCAGTGGACAGCAGTTTGCAGTGCTTAAAACCATTTTATAGACAAATTATACTCGGCGGGAGCGAGAGGATTTCTTCTTCTGAAGAAGGGCTGCGCGATAGAAAATAATTGAAAAGCACCGCTGTCAAACAAGTTACGTTGTTCGGTTGAACTCGCGCGAGTTTTACGTTCCGGCAAAAGTAAACATTGTCCAAGTCGCAGCGGTGGCTGTCACGGCGGGAAGACATCTTGTTCCGTCGCGAAAACGCCGCCGTGATCAAAAGCGGCGTGAGCGGCGGGAGGCGTGACCCCGACGCCGTCTAATGAGACAGTTTTCGCGGGTTTTGTCGCTTCTTTTTGGGGTTTCGTTTCCGCGGCAAACACCGTTTTGATCGCGGGCCTGTTGAACGTCGAGACGAAATGAATATTCCTCACCTGTCGGCTGCTGTTGACTCGCCTTGTTTGGATTTCCCAGCGGGAGGGGGGCGACTCGAGGCGCGTATTTACTTTTAATTGAAAGGAAATTAAAGATGCATGTGACAAAGCCGAGCGGCCCGCGCGTGATGGCTTTTGTTTAAGACGGATCTCATAAAGGCGACCCTCCCCCCCGCTGTTGATAATGACGGGGAAAAAAGAGAAGGAATCCTGGACATTTCTCCAAATACAATTACCTGGCCGTCACCTGATCCAATCACCGGCATTTGCATTCTGTTGGCGCGCAGCCTTCCGTGAACCGGTAAACAAGACGCCGTTTCTTGCGCCTGTTTTCACGCTTTGCCTGCTCTGTTTGCCGCACTTTATTGGGAAGATTTGAATTCCCGTGAATTGATAAAGTGCTGCCCCCCCCCCCTCCCGAGGGAATATTAGCGTTGTGTTGGGAGACAGCTGTTGTTTGAATATTTGACGGGCTGTGATGTGTACTTAAGGCCGTATCAAAGAAGCGCCGGCGCTTTGGGGGATTGGTGGGGGGCTTGACGGCTGGCGTCGTGACAAGGGAACATGAGACGAGTCGGGATAGTCGCCGGGAACGTCGCCTTCTAATCCCTGACCCTCTTTCCTCCGCCGCGCTTGACACCGACCTCGTGCGGCGTCGGGATTTTAAAAGATGCCTGTTTTTTTGCAGTGACGGAATGTTTACTGCATGAAAACTATCTTAACGTCGGAATATTATCTATGAAAATGATCAATTAACATTGGCCCGGTTATTTTTAAGCATGAATGGTTAAATAAATAGCCATTTAGCTAAATGGATGGATGGATGGATGGACAGACAGAAGAAAGGATGAATGAAATAATGGACAGATAAAAAAGATGGATGATGGATTATTCAAGATAATGATGGATAGATGGAAGGAAAAAAGGATGGCCGGATGGAAGAAAAAAGGCAATGGATGGGAGCAAGGAAAATTGGAATAATAAATGGACGGATGGAAGAAAAAAGGATGGAATAATGGATGGATTAATCAAAAAAAGAATGATGGATAGATGGAAGGAACATAGGATGGCTGGATGGATCGATGAAGAAGGATGGATGGATGGATGGAAGAAATGATTTATAGATAGATGGATGGATTAATCAAAAAAAGAAGGATTGGTAGATTGAAGGAAAAAGGAATGGCTATTTGGATGGATGGAAGAAAAAATGAAGGATAGATGGATGGACAGAAGAATAAAAGAATGGATGGAATACAAAATGATGGATGGATGGATGGATGGATGGATGGATGGATGGATGGATGGATGGATGGAATACAAAAGGATGGATGGATGGATGGATGAATGGATGGAACAAAAGATGGATGGATGGATGTAATAATTTAAAAAAAGGATGGATGTATGGATGGATGGATGTATGGACAGACGAAAAGAACGATGAATCAAAAATTGATGAAATAAACAAGAATGGATGGATGGAAGAAAAAAGGATGGAATAATCAAAAAAAGAATGATGGATAGATGGAAAGACATTAGGATGGCTGGATGGATGGATGAAGAAAAAAGCATGGATGGATGGACAGAAGAAAAGAATGATGAACGAAAGGATGGATGGAATAAAAAAAGATGGATGGATGGAAGAATAGATGTATAGATAGAGGGATGGATTAATAAAAAAGAGAGGATGGATAGATTGACGGAAATAAGGATGGCCGGTTGGATGTATGGAAGAAAAAAGAATGCATGGATGGATGGATGGACAGAAGAATAAAATAATGGATGGAATACAAAAGGATGGATGGATGGATAGATGGATGGAACAAAAGAGGGATGGAACAAAAGACGGATGCATGGATGGATGGATGGAATAATTTAAAAAAAGAAGGATGGGTGTATGGATGGACAAACAGACAAAAAGAAGGATGAATGAAAAATGGATGAAATAGACAAGAATGGGTGGATGGAAGAAAAAAAGGATGGAATAATTGATGGATTAATCAAAAAAAGAATGATGGATAGATGGAAGGAAAATAGGATGGCTGGATGGATGGATGGATGAAGAAAAAAGGATGGATGGATGGATAGATGGATGGACAGAAGAATAAAATAATGGATGGAATACAAAAGGATCGATGGATGAATGGATGGATGGAACAAAAGATGGATGCATGGATGGATGGATGGAATAATTTAAAAAGAAGGATGGATGTATGGATGAATAGACAAAAGAAAAGGATGGATGAAAGAATTGATGAAATAAAAAAGGATGGATGGATGGAAGAAAAAGGATGGATAGATGGATAGATTAATCAAAAAAAAGTAGGATGGCTAGATGATGGAGATGGATGAAGAAAAAATGATGGATGGATGAATGGATGGATAGAAGAAAAAAAGGATGAATAAAGGGATGGATGGAATAAAAAAGGATGGATGGATGGATGGATGAAAAAAAGGAAGGCTGGATGGATGGATGGATGGAAGAAAAAAGGATGTATGGACGGATGTATTGATGGGTGAATGGACAGACAGAAGAAAGGAAGGATGAATGAAAGGATGGACTGATAAAAAAGATGGATTAATCATGATAATGATGGATAGATGGAAGGAAAAAAGGAAGGCTGAATGGAAAAAAAGGACGGATGGATGGGAGCAAGGAAAATTGGAATAATAAAATGATGGGTGGATGGATGGATGAAAAGAAGAATGGGAGGACAGATGGATAGATGGATGTAGGTCAAAAAGAAGGATGAATAGATGGATGGATAGATAATGATAAGATGGATGAAAAGAGGGATGGATGGTTGGATGGATGGGTAAAAAGAATGGATGGATGATGAAAAAGGGTAGATTAAGCAAAAGTAGGGAGAATGGCTGGCCGGCTGGATAGATTGATAGATTAAAAGAAGGATGGATGGATGGATAGATGAAGGATAATAAGGATGGATGAAAAGAAAGATGGATGGATGCAAAACATGTATTCCTTTTATACAATGAAAATCTCAACGTGTGGGAAGAATCACTTTAAGAAAACATTGTCATTGTTGTACATTTTCCTAATGAAAGTGAAGAAGTGAGTACCGTATTTTCCGCACTATAGGGCGCACCGGGTCATAGGGCGCACCCCCCAAAAAATAGATTTTGGTCTTATATCTTCCATAGATAAGGCGCACCGGATTATAAGGCGCTACAATGGGAACGTGGACAAAACAGTCAGATGGTTCAGTCCAACTCTTTACCCCCTTAACATTCCCAAAGCTTGGAAAGAAGCAAATACGTGTCGTAGACACGTGCGGATGCGATGTCTGTACGATGTCACTCTAATGCATCATTCGGAAGGTTAAAGTCTTGGGATTCAAGAAATGCCAACCATTCCTTAGTTTCTATTTCCTTTTTGCTCGCAACTTTACTGTGCATATGACAATAAACACTTGGAATTGAGCTGAATTCACTCAACTCATCACAGCAACATCAAGATCGTTCTAAAACAAGATACCGGGAAAATATAAAGCCGCATAACTCACCTAAGTTCTCACGTTCAATAATGATACGCAATCATGGTCTTCTTACAACCGTGAGTGAAGTAAATCCAGGAGAGTAGAATATTTACAAATACAGACTAATAAAACATGTTTCTTTATGGTGTACTTTAGCAAGCTTGCTAAGCTTGCTACGCCATGCTAAACTCGGCCAATTGCAGGGTTTGTTTTGGCCATCTAGCCAATCCGAGGCTCCGAATAACTTCAGCCAATAGCGATCGATTCAAATGATGATTGACACATTGGTTAGCCAATGAAACGCCGGTATATAAATCCCAGAATACACCGCGGACTCCTCCACGTTCGGGGGAAAATCGAGTCGGCGGCTGTTGAGTAAGTTGCGAGACCTTGCGAATTTAATATTGAGCCATATATAAGGCGCACTGTGTTATAAGGCGCATGGTCAGCTTTTGAAAAAAATGAAGACTTTTAGGTGCGCCTTATAGTGCGGAAAATACGGTATTTTGTTTTTATTAACGTTCTACAATAATGGAAATAAAAACCTTACCAATCCACTCATACCGTGCTCGACACACTCCATGTTAGCACGATAACTAGCATGACGAGCATCACCTACTTCAGTGCATCAAAAGACATTTCGGCCCAAAATGGAAATGAATAAATAGTTCAAAAGTTAATCATTTAACAGTCTCCACTGAGATGTATTTGATTTTATCGCGGAGTAAAACGGCCATAGGGGAACATAAAAGTAAATAAAGCAGGCGCGTCATAAAAGTGCACAAAGCGTAAAACGGCGCCAGCAGTTAAAAGATCATAAAGAGTCCGCCGGTTAAAAGATGAAATGTTCTATTTTAACGCAATAATAAAAACCTTTGGCTTCTTGGAGTCCGGAGGAAACCGGGACGGTCGGATGAGCTGGCGGTAATTTTCCTTACGGGTCTGAGCGTTCACACAAAAGTCGGTGAGCAACACTTGAAACAACAGTGAGCAACGGTAATCCCAAGTGTGGCAACTAGGTCATTATCAAAAATGTCCAAAACTTGACATCAAGTTACATTTTGCTGAGTTTGCGGCAATGCAAAATAATTTTTCTCTTTTGAATGAAGTGACTCATGTACTATTGCAAAGGCCTACAAACGTCGTTTGTTCTTACAATTCTTTCACAAGATATACATTTCTTTTTATTTTCTGATATATTTTGTCACATAATATTAACATTTTTGGGGGCTTATTGAGTCGGTTATAAGATACAGAACTGTACTTAGTCCCATTTTTTAGTGGAAGTACAATGTTGGCAACAAGATTGACTTGATATCATTGGAAATTATTTGAATGCAACACAAATTTTTTCTTCTTTTTTCCGTGTTTTTTTTCAAATTTTTAAAAAATTCCTTTAAAAAAAATCTCATTGTGTTTATTTTTTCCAAGCTGTTACTTTTTTCTTTTTGTTCTGTTTACTTTTTTCCTACGTTTCTGTCTTTTCTTTTTTTCTGGCTTTTTTCTAAATTTTTCTTTCTTTTTTTCTCTTGAAATGAATTGATCTGCATTTATATAGCACTTTTCAAGTCAAGACTTCCCAAAGCGCTTTACATTGTGCTTCACATTTCCCAATAGCGGCCGTGCAGCCATGTAAGGCGCTAACCTGCTTATTGGGGGTATTAGGGGTTCAGTGTCTTACCCAAGGACACTTCGACATGTAACACGGAGGAGCCGGGATTCGAACTGCGATCTCTTGATCCCAAGACAAGCGCTCTACCTCCTGAGCCACTGCCGCCCTTTTGTTTCTTTTTTTCTCAGCTTTTCACTACTCATTTTGGTATTTTTTTTTCTTTTTTGTTCTATTCCCCCATTCCTTTAAGTCATCTCATTCTCATCTCAATAGCCGTACCGCTTATCCTCAGTAGTGTCGCGGGGTGCTGGAGCCCATCCCAGCAATCATCGGGCAGTGGGCAGGGGACACCCTGAGCTGGTTGCCAGCCAATCGCAGGGCACACAGGGACAGACAACTCGCTCGCTCATTCACACCTAGGGACAATTTGGACCGGCCAATCCACCTGAAATGCATGTTGGAATGTGGGAGGAAACCGGAGTGCCCGGAGGAAACCCACGCAAGCACGGGGAGAACATACAAACTCCACACAGGAAGTCTGGAGCTGGATTTGAACCCACGACAGGTTCCCATGACATGAACTGTGCCGCACAAGCGCTAACCGCTGCGCCGCCGTGCTGCCTCCTTTAAGTCATTTTGTGCATATTTTTACATAATATTTGGTCATGTTGGGATTTAAGAAGCAAAAACAACCTGAAGAGCCGTTGAGGACCCGAAAGAGCCGGTTTCTTTTAGTGAGCCGAGCCGAAGAAGCCGATTCTCGACAAACTCTACTAACTTGACTTGACTCAACTTCGTTCTACTTCGACTCGACTTCAAAATACCGCATTTAGGACACAACGTCGGGGGAACCCGTGTATTTTTACCTTCATGCACTGTAACTTTGACTCGAGTCGCTTCTTAATTAGTCATTTTGAGCCCTCATTTTTGTGCGCTGGCTAGATTTTCTTGTGCGGCGAGCACGCGCGCAGCTTAGAGGGAACACTGGTAATAAGTGAATATATTCATATACCCTAAGTATTTGTCTAAAAAAATCTAGCATCCTTTCTCTCCTCAATCCAATATAAAATAGAGGTGATTTAATTTCACGATTCAGTAGCATGAGCAAGCAAGCTGATTTGCGGTGACGGAGCAACTCTCATGCTAAAAGATTTTAGGTAGGCTTGGCAATAAACTTTATTTATTGGAATCATCTACCATATAGAATAATATGATTATTTGAAGCTTCGTGTCGCAGTTTAAAATGATTCATCGATCCACTTAATTTAAAGCATCACATGCATTATCTCCTTTTCCGTTAAGAGTCCCAGGAGTTCCATTCATTCATTATCTGCACCGCTTATCCTCGGTAGGGTCGCGGGTGTTGTGGAATGTGGATAATAACTAACGACAAGTATGTAGGCATCTGGTGAAGATCGTGGGATGACGTTGTTGCAGGAGATCACAAGCTGATATGCTGAGGGAGCCTGGGGGTCTGGAACTTTCAACGTGTCCCAATTGCCATAAAAAGCGTTCCCTTTCTGCCATATCTCCTCTCTGCGTATATATTGGGGCAACGCCTAATGACATTCTCTCCAAGACTGGGGTGCTTGAGCCCATCCCAGCTGTCTTCAGGATGTGGGCAGGGGGCAGGGGACAACCTGAACTGGTTGCCAGTCACAGGGCACACAGAGTCAGACAACTCACTCGCTCATTCACACCTAGGGACAATTTGGACTGGCCAATTAACCTGACATGCTTGTTTTTGGAATGTGGGAGGAAACCGGAGTGCCGGGAGGAAACTGGAGAACGAGCAAACTCTACACAGGAAGGTTTGATCTCAAGACCTCAGAACTGTGCTCTGTCCAGCAAGTGACATGGACATCAGGGACAGAAGCCCCTTTTCTACCAAGAAGCCAGATAAGATTGAGTTTCTGCTCTCTGAGTTCTTAGTTTTCATGTGAAAGTTCCACATTTGCATGTCCACCACGTATTATAGTTTAGGATAAATAATTTAAATCATATGAATGACGTAAAAAGGAGATGCACTACCCATCTTGTTCAGCAGGTGGTGGTAAGAAGTTATAGGCCAAGTAAGAGCATTTCTTCACGAATTAGCCAAGTTTACATCATTTGTTTTGCTATGCTAATACTTTTGATGGGAACACCTATTTAAAGATGTGCCAATTTCGATACAAGTCAAGATTTTTGCATAAGGTCCCAAACTCAATGTTTAGAAGATCCGGACAACATGGTGGAGACAGACCAAGTTTACAAAAGGATGGAACTGATGAGACCTATGTGTCCAAGAACTGATTTTATCTGTAGATTATCTGACCATGACCATGGTATAGCGAGGGACTCTAAGCATGTGTTCCAGCAACAGAGATATGTAGGTCTTCAGCCTCTCTGGTAAGGTCTAATTTTAGCGTGTTTTTTGTCCGAAGTTCAGAACGGTGGACCAGTTCTACATCATTGAAAGGGTTCTTGAGGATATATGGGATTTTGCACCGGCACTGTCTTTTAGACAAGCACTCTCTAAACCATTGAACAGTATCTGGAGGTGGCCGAGGCGGAGAGCGGTTTCCGTGGTACTAGAATCGTAGCTTTGCTTTTTGCTGTTTCGAGCTATGCTTTGCCTTACCATTCTACAGAACAACTAAGATCACAAGGCATACAAAACTGGAGTTTGTCATTTTTAATTTAAGATCGGGTTTTGGCGCTGTAGATTTCCAGAGAAATAACCAGCCTTTTCAGGGAAGGGACCACAAGCACTTAAGCCTCCCTGGTAAGTTCTACTCTGGATTGTTGGATAGGAAGGTTCAATTGGGATGTTGTATCTCGGATTTAATAGTATCAGTGTGGAATTGTGGACCAGGGTTACCCAAGCAGTCTAAATGGTTTGTGTAGACCTCTGTCCCTCAAGTGTCCAAGGTCCTAAGCAACATTTGCCCAAGTAATCCATTGAACAGAATCTTGAGGTGGACAAGGCATTGATGGACACATTTTTGATGGTCATAGAACAGCAGTTGGAGTTTTTGGGCATTCCTGACCATTCCTTAGCACAAGTCTTCACCCACATGGTAGGGTCTATTCAAGGTTGCTGGATAACAACATATAATGTGGAATGTTGGATCTTGGCCTCAGTAGGATCATTGTGGCTTTTGTCTAAGCCTTGGACTGTAGAGCAGTTCTACATCATCCACAAGGTCATTGATGATGTCTTGTTTGCTGAAACAGTCCACGTGTGATCTGTAAACCAGTATCCCTCAAGTGAAACAGGTCCCACAAAAGGCAGGCCTTTTCAACCATTGGATAGGATCCCCAGGCGGCCAAGTCACTTGGGAGTGTCTAAGGTCCCAGAATCAGATATATGCTTAGGCAGATTTGAGCTATGCTCACTAGTTCTGGGTCCTGGGTTCTAGCTTCAAACAAATTCAAGATCAGTATTTCTTATCCAATTTTGTATGTAGATATTTTGACCAATGCACAGGGATGGTTGCTACATTGTGTCACATATGTTCTTGTACTGCATGTGTTCTAAATCTAGAAACATTCAGGTCTCCAGAAGGATGGATGCATGTCTTCAGCCTCCTATGTAAGGTCTATTCAGCGTTTCAATGGAAGAGTTCAGTAGGAGCAGTCTGGTTTTGGTCCAAGCTGCTGACTGCGAACCAGTTCTGCATTATCGACAGGATTCTTAAGGGTGTTTGGGATTTGGCCCAAACAGTCTAGATATGTTCTGTAGACCTGGGTCCACCAGGTTTCCAAGATCCCAAATAAGTCTGGTCTTTGACAGACATTTGATGGTATCTCTGCTTGTTGAAGTTTTTAGTGGTGGGTCTTCTAAACCGTTCCATGGGCTAGAAGGCATACATGACCCTATTTGTTCTTCTAGCTGCAAACAAATGGGGCCCAGGTTTTGTTCCTGTCTGACGGCAAGCAGTATTCCAGCGAACACGAAGCCGTCAGCAAGCCTTAACGGGATTACGCACTGCGTTGTGTGGTATTGTGCGCTTAATTTCACACTCGCTGCCATCAGTGGCGTATCGCGCGGCATCTATTTTTGCCAGTCTATTTCTTCACGCCTACTTGTGGATATTTCAAACGCACCATTTCTTTTCAATGAAAGACGACGCGTGCCTCGGGAACTCCTTGGCCCCGGCAGCGCAAGGTATTAGCGCGCCGGAGAAGAAAAATGAGAGTAATGCTTTCAAGCAGCCACCGGCGGCTCTTTTAAAGGCCGACGTGAGGCGAGTCTTTTAACTCTTCTTTTAATTGATGTCTCGATTATTTTCAATCGTCTCTGAGGAAATAAGAAGATGTAGTAGGGAGACGGTGACGACGTTTACATGCGGGGATTACTCCGACTGGATTTTCAGAGCGAGCTGAACTCATCGTTAACATATCTTGGGACAAATGAATAACAGATTCAGATATACTTTATTGTCATTTTCGTACACATGTATACAGAACGAAATGTCGATACATCTGACCCGCACAGCTTCCTTGAATGTACAGATATAAATATGTAGTATTGAGTTGATGTATTGAAATACTAAATACAGTGGAACCTCGCTAGTTCGCGGTTCCACTTTTGCGGGTTCAGAGCTTCGCGGGTCTAAAAAATATACCTTAACTTCTCAATAAAAGCATTTATGTGTCAATATATGTCAACTGAGGACACAGTGTGGACACTCTTATTGTGAAGGGGAGGGGGAGGCCCTGACACAATGCTTAGTCATTCGGTGGGCACACTAAAAAGAAACGGCTCTTTCGAGTCCCAAACGGCTCTTCAGGTTGTTTTTGCTTCTTTCATCCCTACACGACCAAATATTATGTGAAATTGTGCACAAAATGACTTAAAGGAAGGGGAGAAATAGAAAAAAAAAGAAAAAAAATACCAAAATGAAAAAATCGTGAAAAGCTGAGAAAAAAAAATGAAACAAAAGGAGAGAAAAAGAGATAAAAAAAGAGCAGGAAAAATTCAGAAAAAAAGCCAGAAGAAAAGAAAGAAGCAAATAAAGGGGAACAAGTTAATAGAGAACAAAAAAAGCAAGAAAATAGTAACAGCTCGGAAAAAATAAACACAATGAGATTTTTTTTAAAAGGAATTTTTAAAAGAAGAGAAAAAAAACGGAAAAAAGGAAAAAGTTTGTGTCGCATTCAAATAATTTCCAATGATACCAAGTCAATCTTGTTGCCAACATTGTACTTCCACTAAAAAAATGTGATTAAGTACAGTTCTGTATCTTACAACTGACTCAATAAGCCCCCAAAAATGTTAGTATGATGCGACAAAAGATACCAGGAAAAAAAAGACATGGAAATCTTGTGAACGAATTGTAAAAACAAATGCCGTTTGTAGGCCGTACAACCTTAGCAATCGTACATGAGTCAATTCATTCAAAAGAGAAAAATAATTTTTCATTGCCGGAAACTCAGCAAATGTCAAGTTTTGGCCATGTTTGATAATGACTTAGTTGCCACACTTGGGATTATGGTTGCTCACTGTTGTTTCAAGCGTTGCTCACCGACTTTGTGTGAACGCTCAGACCCGTAAGGAAAATCACAGGGAACATTGCTGATAATCGGTATCGGCCCTGAAAAGCCGAATCGGTTGCTCCCTACTTGTGACGAGTACACTAAACGCCGCTAAACTCCACAGTTTTATTTATTTATTTCCGAGGAAATCCGAGTCCCCGGTCGGCGCGACATCATCGAGCACCAAAAGGAGTCGGCAACAGCGAGCGTCTTAAAGCATCCGCCGAGCGCCCATCTCTTTTAAAAGCCCTGCGTCGGGCGTGTCTTTGAGCTCTTCTTTTAATTGCCGTCTTTTCTCTCCTTCGACTCGCTGACTCACAAACAATGTTCCCTGTCATTTTCCTTACGGGTCTGAGCGTTCACGGAAAGTCGGTGAGGAACGCTTGAAACAACAGTGAGCAACGGCAATCCCAAGTGTGGCAACTAAATCATGATCAAACATGTCCAAAACTTAGTTACATTTTGCTGAGTTTCCTGCAATGCAAAATTCAAAATTATTTTTCTCTTTTGAATGAATTGACTCATGTACTATTGCAAAGGTCGTTTGTTCTTAAAATTCTTTCACAAGATATCCATTTCTTTTTATTTCCTGATATATTTTGTCGCATAATATTAACATTTTTGGGGGCTTATTGAGTCGGTTATAAGATACAGAACTGTACTTAGTCCCATTTTTTAGTGGAAGTACAATGTTGGCAACAAGATTCACTTGATATAACTGGAAATTATTTGTATGCAACACAAACGTTTTCTTCTTTTTTCCGTGTTTTTTCTACTTTTTTTTTAAATCCTTTAAAAAAGTCTCATTGTGTTTATTTTTTCCGAGCTGTTACTTTTTTCTTTTTGTTCTATATTTACTTTTTTCCTACATTTCTTTCTTTACTTTTTTTCTGTTTTTTTTCTAAATTTTTCCTTCTTTTTTTCTCTTCCTTTTGTTTCTTTTTTTCACTACTTTTTCATTTTGGTATTTTTTTCTTTTTTGTTCTATTCCCCCCTTCCTTTAAATCATTTTGTGCACAATTTTACATAATATGTGGTCGTGTAGGGATTAAAGAAATGAAATGATCTGAAATGATCTGCATTTCTATAGCGCTTTTCAAGTCAATGACTTCCCAAAGCGCTTTACAATGTGCTCCACATTTCCCAATAGCGACCTTGTATTGCAGCCATGTAAGACGCTAACCTGCTTATTGGGGGTACTAGGGGTTCAGTGTCTTACCCAAGGACACTTCGACATGTAACACGGACGAGCCGGGATTCGAACAGGGATCCCTTGATCCCAAGACGAGCGCTCTACCTCCTGATATACTGCCGCCCCGAAGAAGCAAAAACAACCTGAAGAGCCGTTTAGGACCCGAAAGAGCCGGTTTCTTTTAGTGAGCCGAGCCGAATAAGCCTGTTCTCGACAAACTCTACTAACTTTACTCAACTTCGTTCGACTTTGACTCGACTTCAAAATACCGCATTTAGGACACAACGTCCTAAATGTATTTTGACCTTCATGCACTGTAACTTTGACTTAATTCGCTTCTTAATTAGTCATTTTGAGCCCTGATTTTTGTGCGCTGGCTAGATTTTCGTGTGCGCTGAGAACGTGAGCTTAGAAGGAACACTGCTCACAAATACTCGTCGGGATTTTTCACGTCGCACGCACTGGCAAGAAAGAGAGCGATAGGAGTGACGGCAAACCACTGAGCTGTACTCTAATAACTAAGGAGACTATTCAGCCTTAATTGATACGGCCTTTCTTAGCATGAAAAGAACAATTATTTGCAACGCGGCATGCGTCTGCTGCTCACAGCCAGCAATCAACACAAAGTGCCCCCGAGTGCAAGCTACACACACGCATTCCACCTAAGCGGGGGAATTAAAGAAGCTCGCTTTATTTGATTCGCCCTCCAGGAAAAACAATCGGCGACCGTAAAAACATAAGCTGCGGTATTAGGAGAGGAATGTATCGGAGGAGAAGAGAAACACGGGGTGTTAGCATGCCAGCCCGACCGCTTTTTATGATAATAAACATGGGGAAGCGTTTGAGGGTCGCCTCGGCCGGTTGTGGGTTTTCCTTCTTTGTTTTTTTTCCGAGTACAAACATTTGGCGTGATAAATATTTACACGGGCTGCTTTTTGACTGGGTTGTCCTGAATCTCACCCTGAACTATAAGATGCATTTCTTTTAGGATTTAGGGAGTAAACCCAGAGGCTATTATTTAACCCATTGAGGACGGGAGCGCAATGGCAGTTTTTGACCACTAAGATACAGGGCGCTGTGGTGCATTTCAACCATCAAGGACAGGGCGCACTAGTGGTCGAAAACCGGGTTTGTGTTTGGGGACTTGTGGGCCGAAAACCGGGCTGGTGTTTGGGGACTTGTGGGCCGAAAACCGGGCTGGTGTTTGGGGACTTGTGGGCCGAAAACCGGGCTGGTGTTTGGGGACTTGTGGGCCGAAAACCGGGCTTGTGTTAGGGAAATTGTGGGCCGGAAACTGGGCTGGTGTTTGGGGTCTTGTGGGCCAAAAAACAGGCTTGTGTTAGGGAAATTGTGGGCCGGAAACTGGGCTGGTTTTTGGGGTCTTGTGGGCCAAAAACCAGGCTGGTGTTTGGGGACTGGCTGCCGCCACTAGTGGCCAAAAACCAGGCTGCTGTTTGGGGACCTTTGGGCAGAAAACCGGGTTTGTGTTTTGGGACTTGTGGGCCGAAAATCGGGCTGGTGTTTGGGAACTTGTGGGCCGAAAACCGGGCTTGTGTTTGGGGACTTGTGGGCCGAAAACCGGGCTTGTGTTTGGGGACTTTTGGGCCAAAAACCGGGCCTGTGTTTGAGGACTTTTGGGCCGAAAACCTGGCTTGTGTTTGGGGACTTGTGGGCCAAAAACCAGGCTGGTGTTTGGGGACCGGCTGCCGCCACTAGTGGCCTAATACCAGGCTTGTGTATGGAGACTTTTGGGCCGAAAATCAGAATCGTGTTTGGGGACTTGTGGGCCCAAAACCGGGCTGGTGTTTGGGGGACCGGCTGCCGCCACTAGTGGCCGAAAACGGGGCTTGTGTTTGGGGACTTTTGGGCCGAAAACCGGGTTTGTGTTTGGGGACTTGTGGGCCGAAAACCGGGCTGGTGTTTGGGGACTTGTGGGCCGAAAACCGGGCTGGTGTTTGGGGTCTTGTGGGCCGAAAACCGGGCTTGTGTTTGGGGACTTTTGGGCTGAAAACCGGGCTGGTGTTTGGGGACTTGTGGGCCGAAAACCGGGCTGGTGTTTGGGGACTTTTGGGCCGAAAACCGGGCTTGTGTTAGGGAAATTGTGGGCCGGAAACTGGGCTGGTGTTTGGGGTCTTGTGGGCCAAAAACCAGGCTGGTGTTTGGGGACTGGCTGCCGCCACTAGTGGCCAAAAACCAGGCTGCTGTTTGGGGACCTTTGGGCAGAAAACTGGGTTTGTGTTTTGGGACTTGTGGGCCGAAAATCGGGCTGGTGTTTGGGAACTTGTGGGCCGAAAACCGGGCTTGTGTTTGGGGACTTGTGGGCCGAAAACCGGGCTGGTGTTTGGGGACCGGCTGCCGCCACTAGTGGCATAATACCAGGCTTGTGTTTGGAGACTTTTGGGCCGAAAATCAGAATCGTGTTTGGGGACTTGTGGGCCCAAAACCGGGCTGGTGTTTGGGGGACCGGCTGCCGCCACTAGTGGCCGAAAACGGGGCTTGTGTTTCGGGAGTTTTGGGCCGAAAACCGGGTTTGTGTTTGGGGACTTGTGGGCCGAAAACCGGGCTGGTGTTTGGGGACTTGTGGGCCGAAAACCGGGCTGGTGTTTGGGGTCTTGTGGGCCGAAAACCGGGCTTGTGTTTGGGGACTTTTGGGCTGAAAACCGGGCAGGTGTTTGGGGGACCGGCTGCCGCCACTAGTGGCCTAATACCAGGCTTGTGTTTGGAGACTTTTGGGCCGAAAATCAGAATCGTGTTTGGGGACTTGTGGGCCCAAAACCGGGCTGGTGTTTGGGGGACCGGCTGCCGCCACTAGTGGCCGAAAACGGGGCTTGTGTTTGGGGACTTTTGGGCTGAAAACCGGGCTGGTGTTTGGGGGACCGGCTGCCGCCACTAGTGGCCGTAAACGGGGCTGCTGTTTGGGGAGTTTTGGGCCGAAAACCGGGCTGGTGTTTGGGGACTTTTGGGCAGAAAACCGGGCTGGTGTTAGGGGACCGGCTGCCGCCACTAGTGGCCGAAAACCAAGCTTGTGTTTGGGGACTTTTTGGGCCCCTCCCTTTTCTTCTCATTTTTTCTTCTCTTTTTCTCAATCTCTGCTTTCTTTACATCCTCTTTCTTTCTAATTTTCTCTCTTTCACGATTTTACCCTTTTTCTTACTACTTCCTTGCTGTATCTTTCTCTTTCTCTATTTCTCTGTTTTTCCCTCCTCTCTCTTTTGTCTCTTAACAAACATGATTTATTTATTTTGCATTATTATAAATTTCTTACGACAATTATTTGTAATCTGACTTTTTTTTAATACTAATAATCAAAATTGTTATTGGCTTTGGAATCGTTGAGACTTTAAACAAGCCGACCCCGAGAAGTAAACCTGTCGTCTCCTCGAAAGCGTCGGCAGCCGTTAGCAGCAACTTTGCGCCTTAAGCGGCGGCCATGTTGCTAACTCGCTAGCCGTCGCCGCCGCTCTCCCCACATACGGACACGAACTGTTTCAATAACCCGGCATGAAAACGAAGAATATTTGTCTGGCGGCGACTCCCCAGGTAATTTGCGCACTCCGGATATTTTTACCCTGTCCTGCGTCTTTCAGGCGTGGCGTCGACGCGCATCATCAAACGGCGGCGCGTGATAAATATTCAAAGAAAAACACGCTCCGCTCGTAAAATAAATGAGCTTCGCGCGAGGGATCCGGTGAGCCGTTTCGACGCAACTTTGCATTTGGATTGACGTTTCTCTCCCTTTTTTTTTTCTTTCTTGTTTTGACGTTTGCGCTCCAGCTAAGCTAACGTGAGAAGCTGCGGCGGCTAACGCCATGTCCGGAATGAAAATGACCGTGACGACAACTGATTTGTGGGATGTGTTTGTGACCACCGGGGTCAATGTAGAACTTGATCGAAAGTAGATAGATAGATAGATGTCTTGATAGATAGATGTCTAGATAGATGGATAAATATCTAGATGTCTAGATAGATGTCTATATAAATGTCTGGATAGATGTCTATATAAAAGTCTAGATAGATATCTAGATAGATGTCTAGCTAGATGGATAGATGTCTAGAAGATGGATAGATGTCTAGATAGATAGATGTCTAGATGGATAGATAGATGGATAAATGTCTAGATAGATGTCTAGATGGAGGGATAGATGTCTAGATATATAGATGTCTAAATAGATGGATAAATGTCTAGATGTCTAGATAGATAGATGTCTAGATAGATGGATAAATGTCTAGATGTCGAGATGGATAGATGTCTAGATGTCTAGATAGATAAATATCTAGATGTCTAGATAGATGGATAGATAAATGTCTAGATAGATAAATGTCTAGATCTCTAGATAGATGTCTAGATGTCTAGACAGATGTCTAGATGTCTAGATACATGTCTAGATAAATATCTAGATAGATGTCTAGATAGATAGTTAAGTGTCTAGATAGGTAGATAGATGTCTAGATGGATAGATGTTTTGGATGTTTAGATAGAGGTCTAGATAGATAGATGTCTAGATAAATAGTTCGATGTATAGATAGATGTCTAGAGAGATGTCTAGATGGATAGATAGATGGATAAATGTCTAGATAGATGTCTAGATAGAGGGATAGATGTCTAGATAGATGGATAAATGTCTAGATGTCTAGATAGATAGATGGATAAATGTCTAGATAGATAGATAGATAAATGTCTAGATAGATAGAGAGTTAGATAGATAGAGATGGATAGATAGATAGATACTTTATTCATCCCCGTAGGGAAATTCACAATTCTAGATAGATGTCTCGATAGATGTCTCAATAGATGTCTCGATAGATGTCTAGATAGATAGATGTCTAGATAGATGTCTAGATAAATGTCTAGATAGATGGATGTATAAATAGATAGATGGATAAATGTCTAGATAGATGGATAAATGTGTAGAGAGATGACTAGAGAGATGTCTAGATAGATGGATAGATGTCTAGATAGATAGATGTCTAGAATACTAGGTAGGTAGGCAGGCAGGCCGGTCGGTCGTTCGGTAGATGCATGTAACTATTTCCTAACATGAGTAATACGGCCATGGCAGGCATTTAAACAACACGGCTTGTGACCGGTATATCAGATTATACTTGCCTAATGTGCGCAAATAAAGAGATATAGTATCGAAATAAAATGAACGCGACATGTCTGGGTCGGCTGCTTTCCGAAAAATAACGAATGCTAATGGAGTACTACCGTGACTCACCAGGGAACTTCCGAATTTTGAAAGGCTATCGCTTAGAAGAATGTAAGGGAATCATTATTTTATACATTCTGTTGTTAAAATATGGTGGGCAGTAAGCCCCCGCTATTACATGGTTCACTTTTCACTGTCAAGTGACTTCACTGATTTGCATCGTGCATTGTGTTTTGCATTCCGATTGGTTTAACAGTTTCTGCGTTTCTAGTATACATGAGAGGTAAGATCTTGGGCCCGGACCCAAAACCGTCCCGGCCTGAGCATAAAATGTCACCTTTTCTCCCGAAAATTAAAATGTGACAACTGGGTTTTTGTTTGGGGTTGTTCCCTCAACTCAAGTTAATCCGTCGGGTTCGGGCTGGTTCCTCGGACCGAGTCGGGTTGGGCTGGAATTTTTAGGCCCGATCTTACCTCTAGTATGCATAAATTATTTAAATTATTGTTGAAACTAATGCTTGAGCCTGTAAATACGTTTTTTTTTTCCCGAGGGGGCTGGGGGTGAGGTAGTGTGTAATAGAGGATTTAACTCATTCAGTGCCATTGTCCCTGAGTGCCAACATTTAAAAATTTGTTGTTATATTTGTTTTACATATTAGCAACCCTCCTGTAAGTATTACAATGACACCATCCCCTGATCTGAAACCAACATGCGGGCAGGGAAAAACTCAAAACCTCAGCGTGATGAAAAAGGAAACCTTGAGAAGGGGCCTCACAAGTCGTAATCCCCCTTCCAGGATGACCAGGGTGGAATAGATTTAGATTCAAGCCTTTATAGCTACTGAACTAAATTTTCTGCAGGACTTCAAAAATGAGTAAAAATGACAACAATTATCTGGCACCGGCACTCACTTATTGAGAGAAACGTCTGGCATTGAACGAGTTCATTGTATAATGATTGTAAAACAAAAAATATTATTTCTAGTTCACCAATTTCGCCTTTCTCCGGTCTTCACTGTACTACTTAAATACTGTCACAGTCTTGTTCCACAGACAGACCGAGGAGATCATTTCTCCCTCATGCCTTGAGGCTCTTTAACTCCACCCGGGGGAGTAAAAGCCCACATTAAACCCCACCCGCACATTTGCATATTACCCTATTCTTATGACAGTGTGTATTTTCTGTAGCACTATTTAAATAGCAAAACGTTATATTTTTGTATTCTATATTTATTTTATTATTTTATTTTTCAACACTAGGATACTGCTGGAAGTGTGAATTTCCCTACGGGGATGAATAAAGTATCTATCTATTTATATCTAAGTTCCCATCTATATATCTATCTATCATATGGTATCTATCCATGGTCAGTGTTCATTTTACCTGTGAAAAATAATGGGTCCCGGGGACTCGCATGCTCAAAATTCTATGGGTTCCAACAGAGATCTTTTGGGTCCCCAAAATTTTGTGTTATCGAGGTTGAAATTGTAAATCGGCGACAAATATATGAATAAATATATAAATCTATATATTCATTCAGTTTTAATCATCACACTTGATTGGTAATACAAAGCAGTTATCACTTCAGATTTTTCAGTTCACAAAAATATTGTACATTTTGCTGAAATATGAGTCTATATATTCATGCTGTTTTAATAACTTCAGATTTTTCAGTTCATATATTCTTCGTGGTTTGCTGTCCCGCCACAGTTGTAATGCCTTCTCGAGGTCCAATGGCAGCAACGGAATTTCCATAGCTAATTTGTGGTTTTCATTGTCATTGTCTGAAAGTTCGTATTGCGAAATGATTTATGCAATCCAGTTTTTTTGTCACGCTGGGTACACGCATCACAGAACATGTAGCCTCCATTATCATCCTCCTCATAGAGTAACCAGGAATATAATTGAGTCCGTTTTGGCAGAAAAGTCCTTTTCTTGCTAGGAGTATTCTTTTGTTTATCTTTCGTCGAATTGTTCGCTTCAACACACGTGTTTTCCTTGCCTTCACGGTCTTCTGAATGAAATGAAATGTGAAATGAAATGATCTGCATTTATATAGCGCTTTTCAAGTCAATGACTTCCCAAAGCGCTTTACATTGTGCTTCACATTTCCCAATAGCGGCCGTGATCTGTGCAGCCATGTAAGGCGCTAACCTGCTTATTGGGGGTAATTGGGGGTTCAATGTCTTACCCAAGGACACTTCGACAAGTAACACGGACAAGCCGGGATTCGAACTGGGATCCCTTAATCCTAAAACGATCGCTCTACCTCCTGAGCTACTGCTGCCCCCAAGGATTTCAGTGCCGTTTTTTCGTGCCGGAATCATTGCCGTTGTTACCACTTTCTGTATTATGTTTCGACTTATTACAGACTGAAGAAATTACCATTTTTTTGTTGATTTGCACCTAATACCAACTGTTTTTTCAGAAGCATACTTCTCTTTCACTCGACAACCGCCACAACAATGACGTCATCTCGAAACAACGAGATCTCATTTGCAGAGATCGGCGCGAGACCAAAACAACAATGGCGGATCTGCCTGACGAAAAGTGCGGTAAATCTTTGTTAAAAAAAAAAAAAAAAGGAATAATGACGATTTGGTGTCCAAAAACTTGCGTCCCGGGGACGCATGTTGATTTGAGACAATGCGTCCCCAGCAAAAATGATGCGTCTAGGACGCAGGCAAACCAGAACACTGTATGGTATATCTTTCTATCTATGTACAGAGTGCAATCGTCTTAATTTAAGTAAAAATGATTCCAATTCGATTAATGACGCGATCCTATCACAAATTGACGTATCGCTCTCTGAATTCACGTCAACGGGAAAAATAAATTCTCTATCGCATAAAATTCGAGCATCCTTCCCCGTGTCGGCTGTCACCTTGGTGCAAGAAAAGACGAATGTAAAGCCTTGATGAGATTTGGCCCTGCGCAATGTTTTAATATTCACGGACGAGTATATCTGTAATCTTTCCCAGGTGGGAAAAAAATAAATAAAGTCAGCGCGCCGGAACATAAAAGCAATCAGTGTGTGAGATTTAACAACAAGCCCAGATCATTAAATATCAGGCAAACGCCCCGATCAGCTCGCTTTTTATCTTACGGTGGAAACGCTTAAACGAGATGGGGGATGCGTTTATGGGAAACGGGAAATTTTCTCTCTCTGTCTGTCCGTCGATGCACATTTCTTTTCTCTTACCTCCTGCAGGCACCGATGTCAGTTTGGAGCAGTTTTAGGACCCCCGCTATGTTCTTGGAGCGCTAGGAACCAGACGGCAACGTCTTCTGGTTTTTTGGCATGCGCGTACTTCCGATGATTTAGTTAGCATCTTGTTTTCTAAAGAACATGATAGTATGTAGTGTCAGAGGCAGGGTCACCAAACTTTTTGAAGAAGAGAGCTACTTTTTTTGTTGCTGTGTGTGGAGGGCTAGCAGTTTAGAATGTAGTTCTAAAAAAACTAGTGTTATTACTATGTTATTACCGGGTTGTATGTTTTAGAATCGCGGTTATTTTCAATTCTTATTCCTCTCATTGTTAACTAACATGACAGCACGGCGGCGTAGTAGTTAGCGTGTGTGCGGCACAATTCTGAGGTCATGAGATTGAACCTTCTGTGTGGAGTTTGCATGTTCTCCCCGTGCTTGCGTGGGTTTCCTTCCACATTCCAAAAACATGCATGTCAGGTGGATTGGCCTAACCAAAATGTCCCTAGTGAGTTGTCTGTCTCTGTGCCCTGCGATTGGCTGGCAACCGGTTCAGGGTGTCCCCTGCCCGAAGATAGATGGGGTGGGCTCCAGCACCCCCGCGACCCTACTGAGGATAAGCGGTGCAGATAATGGATGGATAACTAACATTACCGAAGCTGATAGCTAGTTTTTTGTGACTGATTAGTAAAGTATTTCTTCAAAACCTTGATGTAAAAACAACATTGGAGAGTTTTATCTATAACCAGGGTCTGAAATAATGTCTGCCCGGACGCCCAGGGCGTGCATCTTTTAAGTCGGGCGTCCAACTTAAAAAACGTCTCCGCCCGGGTGGCAGACAGCTTTTTCCAGAAAAAAAAACAAAAAAATTATTTTTTCAAATCAAATGTTTTCTTCCGTTTCGAAATCTTCGTTCGGTTTGGAAATTTTGGAATTTCGGTCCGTTTGGTAATTTGCATACTCGGGAGCCAATCAGAAGCCTGCATCGAATAACTTTCTCGAGTGTTATAAGGTTGTGCATCTGCATATTATTTTCCAGAGTAGACGCACTGAGAACACAAGAAAAATGGATACGTGGTTAGGAATTGTCAAGATTACTCCTGGTATTGCGGTAAGAAGTTTTCCATTGTGTGACGTCATAACGCACGCACCATTTTTCGTTTTGCTAATTTTTGATCGCCATGTTGTATTGAATGGAGCCGTGTTGTTGTTTGCTTGCTGTTGAGGAATAAATATGCTTAAAGGCTGAACCACAATGTCTTACTCATCTTCTCACGTACGGGGAAACTGCACACTCTGACATATCCTTACCAGGAATCAAGCCAAAACCTCAGCCCCAGAAGAAAGATTCAAAAGAAGCTATCAAAATTGATGACGCTACAAAACGTAATCGTACATATAAAGCATCGTGGAAAGAGGAGTTCACGTGGCTTGTAGCAAAAATTACATGAATCAAGATGAGTAATTACAGGTACATACTGATGGCAGATGGAGCACAGCGATGTCATATACATGCAATGCATGTTATAAGTAGATTTATAATAAACTTGATTTTAAAGTGTTGTTCCATTATATATTCTGATTATCAATCCTTAATACTTTGCAACAATGTTTTTTTTTTTTTGCGTTGAGTCGTCTTATTGCGTTTCAAGATGTGAAAAATGGGGCCGGCGACGTTATGGCTGGGCAGGCAACTTTTCAGAGTGGTCTGCTCTGCTGTCCGCTAACTTTTTGGCATGAGTTTCAGACACTGCTTCTAGTAGGGGTAACCAACCTTTTTAAAGCTGAGAGCTGCTTTTTTGTTTCTGTGATAAGAGGAAAAGTTTATATGCATTTTGAAAAAGCAACTTGTCATGTCGTTACTATGTTATTACCAGTTTGTGATAATTAGAAGAAGGGTTAAAATAGTCTAATTCAATGACTAAAACATCAGCCTTGTAAAAGGTCTACCAGTTTAATATGCATTTCGAAAATATCAATTTAACATGGTATTACTATGGTATTACTGTTATCAGGTTGTCGTTTTGAAATGGGGTTAAAAAATGCTCAGTCAACCACTAAAAGGTCTGCCTTCAATAAGTGCTCTAAGTGATATAAATATATCAATAATGGCTAATTTTAGGAAGAATTTTAAGAAGAATTCTAAAATGATCAATCATTTACAGAACAATCTCAGGAAATATATATATATATATATATATATATATATATATATATATATATATATCTCATCTCATCTCATCAGCTGCACCGCTTATCCTCAGTAGGGTCGAGGGGGTGCTGGAGCCCATCCCAGCAATCATCGGGCAGTGGACACCCTGAACTGGTTGCCAGCCAATCACAGGGCACACAGGGACAGACAACTCGCTCGCTCATTCACACCAAGGGACAATTTGGACCGACCAATCCACCTGAAATGGATATATATATATATATTGCTAAAATCCTTTTTTAATGCAATTAAAAGATATATTCAGACATTCTGGATTCTTTACAAATCAACTGAGCATCTTTTATTGTTTTAATATTGCTGATAATGTCAGAATCAGAACAAATGGTAGACCCAAAAGCGTTACGTTTCACCCAAAAGTGAATTGGGATATCGAGGAAACAAACACCAGCGATCCGGTGCTTGCTGGACAGGGGGAGCAAGCAGCTCACGGGATCGGAGCGTGATCGGAATGCGGAAGTGGATTTGCTGAAACGGGAGATCGGAGCGTGGTCAAAAGGGGAAAACGGGTCAATAGCCGGAGCGGGAGATCAGAGCGTGGTCGGTGGTCAAAAACGGATCAATAGCCAGAGACAAACGGGAAATCAGGAACAGACGAGTAGGATACGGATGAAGATGGGACCGACAGAGTCAAAGTGCTTGCCTTGCGTATGCAGAGGTTCGCTGACGGACTGACAAGCAGTGACCGGAGTATTGAGTATAAAGGAGGGGCATCAATCAGGCAACTAGCAACACAGGTGAGTCCAATGAATTATCATGACAGATAATGGCAAAAACCCAAATATCCTACCTAAAAATATCAGAATATTATGAAATTGTCACCTAGTAGTGTCACGTGGCGAAGTGGAAGGGGGGCTGTCGCGAGGCGTGGTGGAGGGGAAAGGGTGACCGGACCGGAACGGAGGCAGGAGGCAGGAAGGTGAGAACTCAATTGCGTAACGATCCAAAACTTTTATTCACCAAAATAAAAGTTGTCCAAAACTCTGGAACATGACAAAACAAACAGTTGTTTCTTCCAACTCAACTTAACAGGACAAGGCATAACAGAACGGACAATGTTTAAAACTAAAACAGGACAAGGCATAACAGACCGGGGAATGTGTAATGAGCCAGCGCCCGCCAAACCCACAACCCAGCCTTAAGTAGCAGACCAGCAATCAGCTGATCTGCTACAGCTTGAGTTCGGGGGCGCGGCAGACTGGTCGCCACGGCGACCGTGACAAGTAGTATACTTGTATTTCAGTATTTCAGTTGATTTGGATTCATTCCAGAATCAAATCAACACACCGGACTGATTTCAACTTTGGAGAAAAAGAGAAAGATTATCGCAAGGGTGCAGGAGCATGGCAAGGATTTACCGTTCCAAAATCACATTTCTTAGAAAGTAACAATGACTCATCACTGGAGAACCATTTTTGGAACTGGTCCCTGTTTCTAGCGGGCCCACGGGCCCCACGTTGGTAACCCTTGGTCTGAGGGCTCGAATAAAGATTTGCAGTTTATATTTTTCTTTATTATTTGAGTTTGCTACCCGTTTATTGTGCGTGCGAGTGTCGTGTGATTATCATCATGCATTATTCACCGAAAATGAAGAGAAGGATATTTGCATATTTATATGGATCAGCACCAAATTGTATAATGGATTCTTACTTGTTCCGTGCCGGCTATAAATAGTTTGGCGAAATCAAATGCAGAGAAATATATCATATCAATACCATATGAGAACTTCATGGATTGTGATAACAATTTCATCAGTATCGATTTTACAGACCGAGGAGCAGTGTTCCCTCTAAGCTGCACGCGTGCTCGCACATTATCGGCGCACAAGAAAATCTAGCCAGCGCACAAAAATCAGGGCTCAAAATGACTTATTACGAAGCCAATTAAGTCAAAGTTACAGTGCATGAAGGTCAAAATACACGGGTTCCCCAGACGTTGTGTCCAAAATGCGGTATTTTTAAGTCGAGTCGAAGTAGAACGAAGTTGAGTAAAGTTAGTAGCGAACCGGCTTCTTCGGCTCGGCTCACTAAAAGGAACCGGCTCTTACGGGTCCTAAACGGCTCTTCGGGTTGTTTTTGCTTCTTTAATCCCAAAAGGACCGAATATTATGTAAAACTATGCACAAAATGACTTAAAATGAAAGAGTAGTGAAAAGCTGAGAAAAAAGAGAAAAAAGGAAGGAAAAATTTAGAAAAAAGCCAGAAAAAAAGAAAAGAACAAAACGTAGGAAAAAAGAAAATAGAGAACAAAAAGAAAAAAGTAACAGCTCGGAAAAAATAAACACAATGAGACTTTTTTTAAAGGAATTTTTAAAAAAAAGTAGAAAAAAAAACATGGAAAAAAAAAGAAAAAGTTTGTGTTGCATTCAAATAATTTCCAATGATATCAAGTGAATCTTGTTGCCAACATTGTACTTCCACTAAAAAATGGGATTAAGTACAGTTCTGTATCTTGCAACCAACAAAATATGCCCCCAAAAATGTTAATATCATGCGACAAAATATATCAGAAAATAAAAAGAAATTGATATTTTGTGAAAAAATTGTAAAAACAAATGACATTTGTAGGCCATCGTACATGAGTCAATTCATTCAAAAGAGAAAAATCATTTTGCATTGCCGGAAACTCAGCAAAATGTCAAGTTTTGGACATGTTTGATAATGACTTAGTTGCCACACTTGGGATTGCAGTTGCTCACTGCTGTTTCAAGGGTTGCTCACCGACTTTGTGTGAACGCTCAGACCCGTAAGGAAAATGACAGGGAACATTGCCAAGGGGATACACACTTATCACCAAATTAAAATAATAAAATTTAAAAGAATACAATTTTTCAAACAATAAAATCATATGCATCAGTATATCAATACGAAATGAGAACATTCAATAAATTATGATAAAAATTAATTGGTATTGATTTTACGACCTAATATGTAGAGGAAGGAAATCATTTTAGCCTTTAAAAATAAAAACTATTCACCACAGGTGTCAATCAGGAGGCCCGCGAGACAACACTCAGAGAAGCGCAAGAGAAAAACAAGCTGCAGGTTGAAATATGTCAACTTGATGTTACCAAAGAAAGGTGCCTCGAACAAAGACACCGTACTTGTATTTATTTCTCTCTCTCTCTCTCTCTTTCGTTTTTTCTATCTTTTATTCTCTCTTTCTCTTTCTTCTTCTCTCCCTTTGTTCTTCTCTCTCTCTCTCCTCTGTTCTCTCTTTCTTTCAGTCTCTCTCTCTCTCTCTCTCTCTCTCCCGCCCCTTTTCTCCCACTCTGTCCCTGTCTCTTTCACACTTTGTGTCTCTCTTTTTCTCTTCCTTTGTTGCTCTTTGTTTCTTTCTCTCTCTGTCTTTTTAACTTCTTTTGCTCTAACTTCCTTTTCCTTTTCTCTTTCTCTCTTCCTAGCCTTCACGCTTTCTTTTCTCTTCTCTCTCCTTCCGTCTTTCTATTTCTCTTTGGATTTCTTTCTTCCTCTCCCTTTCTTCCCCCCTCTCTCACGACTTCTCATTTTATCTCTTTTGTTTTTCACACTCTCTCCCTCTCTCTCTTTCTTTGTCCTGCCTTCCCTCCTTTTCCCTCCCTCTTTCTCTTATTTCTTTCTCTCTCTTTTTCTTTCTCTTTAATCTACTAGTCCGGCCCCGGACAGAATGTTTGTTCTATCATGTGGCCCCCGAGTTAAAATGAGTTTGACACCCCTGCTATACACATTATTTAAATATCAATTCCCCTTAACAACAAATAACCAAAGCTTTAAAAATAAATCAATTAGGTATTTAATAATCATAGGTAAATGTAATTACTGTGATATCAATCAGAGTGCCAATATTGTCTTTCTGTCACCGGTGGTCAGTCCGTCTGCAAACCTCAGCTTACGCTAGGCAAGCTTTGCGACCCTGACTCTCTCCTGTTCTGGCTCCCGTCTGTTTCCCGGCTCCGACTCATTTTCTGATCTCGACCGCGTTTTTTGCTCCGCCATCCCGGCTACTGACCCATTTTCCGCTTTCGACACCGCCATCGCTCGCCACGGAAATACCACTTCCGTGTCTGAGCAACCTGCTCCCGGCGACCAGCGATCTCTGAATCGTGAGTACTATCCTTTCCCTTCTTCCCAATAAAACTAAGAGAAACGCACGCAAGTGGGTCCTGTCTCCGTTCTGGTCCTGACTTCCCCTTTGTTCAAATGTGTAACATTTTTATATTATTAATTTTTATTGGCATTATAATAAAGCCTCTTCTCTAATTAATATTAGATAAATTCGTTTGGATTATAAGTCTTGTAATAATTTATAAAGCCTGCATTTTGACTATAAATAATATTCATATGAATGTATTTAATTTCAATTTCATTGAAAAAAATATTTCACTTTATTTTTTTATTATTCAGGCTATAAAAAAATCCCACACATCCTACAGTTCCATTAATTCCTAGGTTTTAAATCAATACATTTTTAATACGAAAACTTTAAATTGGGTTTCTCTTCGAAATGTATTCAAGTAAAAGTCCTAAAGTGTAATAATTGACCACTAGATGTCACTGTGAGGGCCAGTGATACACAGCAGAGGTGGAAACAGGATGACGGACAAACATGGTGGCAACCTACAGTATGTTGTCTTGGACTCTGATTAGCTCTCTGTCCCTATTTAAACCCCCTCCTTTCTTTCACCTGTTGTCAGTCCGTCTGCGAACCTCTGTCTACTCCAGACAAGTTTTTTCGACCCTGACCCCCACCTATTTTTGCTGCCGTCTGTTTACCAGCTTCGACCCATTTTTTGATCCTCACCATGTCTACTCTCCTTTCCTGACTCGTTTCGAATCCCGATCACATTTTTGCTCTCTGTTCCAGCTACTGCCATGTTTTTTCCTGTTCCCGACACCGCTATCGCTCACCACGGGAGTCCCACTTCCGCGTTCAGAGCGACCTGTCTCATCCTGTCCGGTAATTGCTCCAGTCTCCAGTATCCAGTATTGATACCATCTGTCTCGTCCTGTCCGGTATCTTGCTCCAGTCTACAGTATCTAGTATCGATCCCGCCTGTCTCGTCCTGTCCAGTATCTTGTTCCAGCCTCCAGTATTCAATATCGATCCCGTCCGTCTCCTCCTGTCCGGTATCTTGGTCCAGTCTCCAGTATCCGGTATTGATCCCGCCAGTCTCGTCCTGTCCGGTATCTTGCTTCAGCCTCCAGTATTTGGTATCGATCCCGTCCGTCTCCTCCTGTCCGGTATCTTGCTCCAGCCTCCAGTATTCGGTATCGATCCCGTCCGTCTCCTCCTGTCCGGTATCTTGCTCCAGCCTCCAGTATTCGGTATCGATCCCGTCCGTATCCTCCTGTCTGGTATCTTGGTCCAGTCTCCAGTATCCGGTATTGATCCCGCCTGTCTCGTCCTGTCCGGTATCTTGCTCCAGTCTACAGTATCCGGTATCGATCCCGCCTGTCTCGTCCTGTCCGGTATCTTGCTCCAGTCTCCGGTATCGATTCCGCCTGTCTCGTCCTGTCCGGTATCTTGCTCCAGTCTACAGAATCCGGTATCGATCCCGCCTGTCTCGTCCTGTCCGGTATCTTGCTTAGTCTCCAGTATCCGGTATCGATTCCGTCCGTCTCATCCTGTCTGGTATCTTGGTCCAGTCTCCAGTATCCGATATCGATCCCGTCTGTCTCGTCCAGTCCGGTATCTTGCTCCAGTCCACAGTATCCGGTATTGATCCCACCTGTCTCGTCCTGTCCGGTAACTTGCTCCAGTCTCCTGTATCGATTCTGTCCGTCTCGTCCTGTCCGGTATCTTGGTCCAGTCTCCAGTATCCGGTATCGATCCCGTCTATCTTGTACTGTCAGGAATTGCTCCAGTCTCCAGTATCGGTCCCGCCTGTCTGGTATCGTGCTCCAGTCTCCAGTGTCCAGTATCCATCCCGCCTGTCTCGTCCTCTCAGTTATCTTGCTCCAGTCTCCAGTATCCAGTATCGATCCCGCGTGTCTCGTCCTGTCCGGTATCTTGCTCCAGTCTCCAGTATCGATTCCCGCCTGTCTCGTCCTGTCCGGTATTTTGCTCCAGTCTCGATCCCGTCTGTCTTGTCCTGTATCTTGCTCCAGTCTCTACTATCCGGTATTGGACTAGTCTGTCCCGTCCTGTCCGATATCTTTTTCCAGTATCCGGTTTTGATTCTGTCTGTCCCACCCTGTCTGGTATCTGCTCCTGTATCTTCCATCTGGAATCGATCTCGTCTGTCCTGTCCCGTTTCGATCTCTCCTGCCCAGCGATCGCTGAATCGCTGGTGCTTGTGTTCCCGCGCATGACTGCTCCACTACCTTAAAACAAAGCTTGTGTGAAAACGTTACGCGTCTGGGTCCACCGTCTGTTCGGGTTCTGACACATTAAGTAAGTATCTAAAATGACAATGCACTTTAATCATTAAAGTGGGTCTAAAAAAGGAAATACGACTTCGAATGAGATGAGTTCAAACTTTAAATCAGTTTCTTCAAAATAAATACGTTTAAAAAAATGGCGTATTTCTTTGCAATGAAGTTATAATAACAAATCAAATGAGTTAAGTCGAAAGTAATTACCGAGTGACCTAAACAAATATACATTCCGCAAAAACACACAAAGGGATGAATATGAATGAATCGGAATGATGAATTAATTATGACCTAATCTTGTTTTAATCAAGCCGGCAGGACTGAAAATTAGATAAAGTACTCTCTCTCTTGAGTATTTTCTTAAATTTATATTCATTATAACGGAGAGGGGAAAAAATTGTTTCGAGGAAAGAAACTACCGGAGTGAAAAACGTAAGCCGAAGTGACAACGTAATCAACCCAATCGTCGAGAATTCGAAATCTCCCTTTTTCGTTGTTGTAATAAAAAGGCAATGTTCAGAATGAGGAAAAACAGGTTCGATGGCAGGGACGGAGGAGCAAAAACATAAACGTGTCCGGAAAAAAGGTCGGCAACGGGAATCAGACAGAACAACGGGGCAGGATCGAGTCAGGAGTCACAAAAGCTTGCCTAGCGTGTAGCGTAGGTTCACAAACGATCCGACAAGTGTAGTCAGGAAGGCGGGGGTTTAAAAAAGAGGAAGCAGCCAATCAGCGTCCGCGGTTGTTGGCGCCAAGGACAAATTTATGCTGCCACCTTTAACCAGAAGCTTAAACTGACAAACGGAGTCCAGTGCGGTGTGGACTTTTATTTTCAACTGCAGAAAAGGACAAAGTGTAATTGATTGTGTTTAAGCGATCTGCTACTGTGGCGACACCACCAATTTACTTAAATGACAAAAGCTCACCCAGCTAAGTGTTATTGCACTACTCTTTGTAGCACTTCTCTTTAAAAAAACAAAAACCATTGCATTATTTTTATAACGTAAGCCAGTCTTTTCTCTTATTCTTCTCTTTAAAGTCTTTATTACCCTGGAGTGCTATATCCAATCTTGTTGCATATAATATTTTACTACCTTCGTGTCAATGACAAGAAAGAAAATGCAATTCAGTTACTGTCATGATTACCCATGTCCCCTTTTGTCAGTCCATCTGCGAACCTCAGTTAACACTAGGCAAGCCTTTTCCGACCCAGACTCCCACCTGTTTTTCGCTCCCGTCTGTCCCCGGGCTTCGACCCGTTTTTGATTCTGACCACGTCTAATCTCCCGTCCCGGCTTTCGACCTCTTTTGTCCCCGACCGCGTCTACTCTCCTTTCCTGGCTTACGACTCGCCTCCGACCTCGACCACGTCTTTGCTCTCCCGTCCCGACTACTGACCCGTTTTCAAGTTCCCGACACCGCCATCGCTCGCAACTGAGCGACCTGCATCCCGTGTCCAGCGATCACCGGATCGTAGGCGCAACCCTTTCTCTTTCTTACAACAAAACTTGTGAAAAACGCAACGCAAGTGGGTCCCGTCTCCGTTCTGATCCTGACAGTTGCTCAAAGATCATGACATTCTGAAGGAAAATGTGTCGTATCGGAAAAGTATCCTAAATTCTATTACATATTCCTAACACCGCATTGTCGTATTTCTGCAGTAGTAATTTTGTGGTATTTCTATAGTAGAATTTGTTTGTAATAAATCAGTACCATTACTGTAGTTGTATTTCTTTGTATTTCGGTAGTCATTTGTTTGTAGTATTGCTGTAATATTACTGTAAGTCTATTCATGCAGTTGTATTTGTGTGGTATTTCTATAGTAAAATCTATGTAGTATATCAGTTGTATTGTTGTAGTACTACTTTAGTTGCATTGTTGTAGTATTTCCAAAGTCAGATGTTTGTAGTATTTCTGGAGTATTTGTATAGTATAACTGTACTTTTGTTTTGAAGTATTTTTTTTCCATGGTATAATTTTTAAGTATAACTGTAGTATTATTAGTACTCATTCGTTTGTAGTATTGCTGTAATATTACTGTAAGTCTACCTTTGTAGTTGTATTTTTGCGGTATTTCTATAGTAAAATATTTGTAGTATATCAGTTGTACTGTTGTAGTACTACTTTAGTTGTATTGTTGTAGTATTTCCACAGTCAGATTTTTGTAATATTTCTGTAGTATTTGTATGGTATAAGTCTACTTATATTTTAAGGTATTTTTTTAGTATTTTCCATGATACAATTCTTAAGTATATCTGTAGTATTAATAGTGAAGTTGTATTTTTGTTGTTATAGTTTTGTAGAAGTATTTTTGTAGTATTTACGTCGTAATATTTATCTAGCAGTATCTTTGTATTATAGTGTTACTGTAGTGGTATTTTTGTGGTATTTCTGTAAACATATTTTGAAGAATTGCCATACTGGTATCTTTGTCGTATTTCTTTAGTATTTTTTAATATTACTGTGGTTATATTTAGTAGTAATTCTGTTGTAATCTTTCTGTAGAGTATTATTGTATCATAGTATTGTCACGACCAGAACGGAAGTAGGACCCAGATGCGTAACGTTAATCACAAGTTTAGATCGTCGTGTAGTAGACGGAAAAACGGGTCGTAAGCCGGGAAGGGAGATCAAAACGTGGTCGGGGTAAAAACAGGTCGTAGCCGGCGACAAACGAGGAAATCAGGAACGAACAGGTGGAAAACAGGTGAAAAAAACGGGACCGACCGGAGTCAGAGTGGGGCGCCATTTAATGTAGGAGAAAATGCAGGTTCGATATCTTTTAAGTCTTCTTACGTGATTTAATAAAGTACACCGGGGCTTGCCATGAGGGGGAGCTCTTTATTTCGTCATCCCAAAGAACTCAGAGAACTCCAGACATAACAACGCTTTTATAGCTTCAGTTTGAGTGTAACCCAAAAGGCGGCCCTAGTCCTCAGTAACAACAAGGAAGATGCTGTCGTACCCTTATTAGGACATGTTGTTCGCCTCAGTTTGCTCAGAGAGTCCTTGAAGGTCCCAAGGACCTTCCCGAAATGATGTCAACATTCTGTCACACTGTAAGCAAGTCTTTCTACATTTCTTTCTAAATGTATGCAACTCTATTCTACAAATGCAAGTCTATTTTCCACAACAACGGACTGACAACAGGCAAGTGAAAGGACTGAGCTTAAGTAGGACGGGGAACCAATCAGGAGCTGGCACCAACCAAGCGGGCGCAGGTGAGTGTAATCAGTCATCATGAAAGGTATTACTGTCGTAGTATTTTTGTAATATTTATAGTATTTTTTTAGCATTTTTTGTCAGGATGAAGACAAAACAATCGGTTAAGTCCCTGTTTTAAGCACTATATTTGATATTTAGTTTTGTAGTTTTTTTGTAGTATTTTTGTTGCAGACACACAAAAGGACAAGGGGGACAAATTTGCTTTATCACTATATTTACTATCATCCATCCATCCATCCATCCATTATTTGCACCTCTTATCCTCAGTAGGGTCGCGGGGGTGTTGGAGCCCATCCCAACCATCTTCAGGCAGTGGGCAGGGGACATCCTTATTTTCAGACATACTTAGGGTCTGATAGAACTAACTTGAATGTTTTTGGACTGTTGGAGGAAACCGGAGTGCCTAGAGGAAACCCACGCCGGCACGGGGAGAACATGCAAACTCCACACAGGAAAGTTCGATCTCATGACCTCGGAACTGTGCCGCACGTGCGCTAACCACTGCTCTGCTCTATTTACTATTATTTATGTCTTCATTATATTTGGTTCTATTTTGTTTGGCGGGACAGACGAAGAAGGCCGCAGTTTGCCCACCCCAGAACTGGGTTCCCAACACCCCCAAAAGCTCTGAACCTAAAACTGAATCTCACGTTTAAAGCAAAAGCATCCTGCGAGGCGACCAATGACGTCTCGCGGTGTCAATCTTCCGTCCTGAGGGTGGCGACGCCGCGCGGCGTCGAAAATACGTCAAAAAAGTCACAATGGGTAAGACTTCTCCTGCATTGACTATTCAAAAGAAGCGACGACAAAATGATGACGCCTCCTAGGGGAAATCGAGAGACGGCTTCAAAAAGACAAACCCGAAAAGTGCTGCGGCGGGAGAAAGCGACGAGGCGGGCGCTAGATTTTTGTTTGCGCGTAAAAGAAGTCGACAAATTCAAAAATGGAAACCCGTGGCCACCGAGACAAGCGCCATGGCCGCGGCAGCTAAAATGGTTTTGGCGCCGGATGACAGAAAAAAAAGAGTGACGAATGCTTGGCTGTACGGGATCTCCTTTTCGCTATTGTCTAGGCCGTGGTTGCCAAAGGAGCGGCCCGCGGGCCATATCAAGCCCGCCAAGGGGTCGGATACGGCCAGCGAGAGAAAAATGAGCTGCAGGTTGAAATGTGGCCACTAGGTGGTGCCAAAGCCAGGGATCACTTGCAAAGACGCTGTAGTTGTATTTTTCCTCTCTCTCCCTTTATATCTCTCAATCTGTCTCTTTCTCTCTCTCTATTTTTGTCTCTTTGTCACTCACTCACTCTCTCTCTCACTTCTCTCTTTCTCTCTCCATATTTTTCTCTATCTTCCCTTCCTTAATTTTCTTCTCTTTTTCTCTCTCACTTTTCTTTTCTCTCTCTGTTTTTCTTTATTTCTTATTCACTAATTTGTTCTCTCTCTCTTTATCTCTCTCTCTTTCTCTCCCTCCCTCTTTCTTACTCTCGTTTTTGTCTTTCCTCACTCACTCACTCTCTCTTTCTCTCAATGTATCTCTCTTTCTCTCTCCATATCTTTATTTTTCTCTATTTTCCCATCCTTATTTTTCTTCTCTTTTTTGCTCTCACTTTTCTTTCTCTCTGTTTTTCTTTACCTATTTCTTATTCACTAATTTGCTCTCTCTCCCTCTCTATCTAGATCTCTCTTTCTCTCTCTCTCCATCTCTATCTCTCTCTTTTGTCTCTTTGTCACTCACTCTCTCTCCCTTTTTCTCTCACTTCATCTCTCTTTCTTGCTCCATATCTTTATTTTTCTTTATATTCCCCTCCTTATTTTTTTTCTCTTTATCTCTCTCACTTTTCTTTTGTCTCGCTCCGTTTTTCTGTATCTATTTTTTATTCTCTAATTATCTCTCTCTCTCTTTCTTTGCCTTCCTCTCTTTGTCTCTCTCTCTCTCACTCTCTCTCCCTTTCCCTCTCTGTCTCTCTCTCTTTCTTTGTATTTTTCTCTAACTGTCTCATTGTTTACCTATGTCTGTCTTTATCCATGTCCTTATTTTTTCTTCTCTTTTTTTCTATCCTTCGTTTCCTTTTCTCCTTCTCTCATCACACAAGAGCTGCATAAAAGTCACAAGAAAACACATGCATATTTAATTGGAAATGTGAATGATCTTGCAAAAAACAAATCCGAATTGAATAGTGAGCTTTACAGTATGAACCTAGTCTTAATCAAAGCTACTTAGTGCCTGGAAATCTGGACTCCATTACTGTCAACACAATATTGTAGCTTTTTTTTATAATTATTTGCAGAAAAAAACTAGTTACAGATCATTTACAGAAAAAAGACCAACACGGATTCCGAGAGCCTTTGGTCGTCAAAGTAATCAAAGCTAATTCATGAAAAGTGTGAGTTTGTAGGCTTCCTTTTAGGGCTGCAATAACTCATCAAAATGGATTCAAATTGATTACCGTAAATTCCGGACTATAAGCCGCTACTTTTTTCCCTAATTTTTAACCCTGCGGCTTATTCAGTGATGCGGCCAATTTATGTCATTTTTCTAACGGCCGCCAGTGGCGCTCGAATGTTGCTACCATTAACTGCCCTGTCGAAGCTATATTATTATTATTAAAGCTTTGAAAACTCTCTCGGTGTACCGTCTTTCTTTGTAAATATGTGTAACCCATGTATAATATGTATTTGCAACTGTATATTTTTGTAATCTATTTATTTGTATTTATTTTAGACACTTATTCTGATATGTTTTGCACGGGTGAACGAAAAATGAGGGGTGGAACAAACGCGGGGTGCCGAGTTTAAGTGGGGACCGCTAAAGGTGAGGGACAGACAAGGAAAGAAGAGGGGGTAAAAAGTTGGTTAAAGAAAAAGGAGTTGCGTGAGTAAATGTCTTCATCTGATATACATTTCCCACCCTTACCTTTGGAAATATACACTTTTTTCCTTGGATTACTTTCAACGGGACCCGGACTCTGCAGGTCTGCATCAAACCTTAAGTAACAGTATCATTTTCCGTTCATTTTGCCGATTTTTGGACTGTGGACTTTAATGAAGGACATTTAACAAGGCATTAAAGCTAGGGCCTTAACTTTGCCTTTTGCTAGGACCTTATCTTTACCGAGCTAGGACCTTATCTTTGCCTTTAGCTAGGACCTTATCTTTGCTTTTGAATGATCTTTGATTTTTGCAACTCGGAGATGGCATAGGAGCTTGCTCTGTCCACTCCACGCAACGGCCCGGTATTGCAGTACCTCCGGGAACGGTGCATTCGCAATGATCGCGGCAAGGCTTGAGGGCTAGGACCTTAGCTTGGCCTTTTGGCTGAGAGTAAGTGTCCCGGCTCCTAGGCTTTGTAGCGTATTATGAACTGACCGATAACGGATAATGGATAATGATTTATGAACAAGCTAAATAACCCTTAAAACCCCTAAACCCCATTTAGTTTCAATCGCGGGACTTAAAGTCGGGTTTGGGTTCATTTTGTGTTTGTGTTACATTGTTTTAATGTGGGCGCATGCGGCTTATATACAGGTGCGGCTTGTGTATGTACAAAATCGGTTTTCCTTTTAAAATGTGGTGGGTGCGGCTTATAATCAGGTGTGCTCTATAGTCCGGAATTTACGGTATTGAACACATCATTGATGTTTTTGCATCACTAAGTATTATGCATTTTAAATAACTTAAATTGAAATGAATGCAAATACGAGTGCGCACAATTTTGTTGTGACGCCGAGTTGCAGTACCAGTTTAGTTGTGCAGGGGGCGCCAAAACCATTTTTTATAAAAAGTGATCTTGATGTTTTTTTGTATTGATGATTGCATCATTACAAACATAATTGGCATGACGTTTGAACTTGGTAGTGTTTGACTGTTACATCACGAAACAAACTATTTTCAAGAAAAGAAAGACCAGAAAATGCTGCAGAAGTAGACAGAAAAAAAACCTGAAATTAAGTAAATAAAATGAATGGCAATGGGTGCGCCACCAGAATGTACTTGCCCAAGACACACCATAGAAAATACTGCCCCTATAACCTGTGGGGTTAAAAAACACATCTAACCAACCCTAAAGAATAATAATGACGACATGTTAAACTCGACACAAGGAGCAGATTCTTAAGCATATCATACAACATCTTCATATTGGAAATGTTCATCGATGGCGGTGTCGGGAGCGGAAAAAACAGGTCGGTAGCCGGAAGAGGAGAGCAAAGAAACGTGGTCGAGATCAGAAAACGGGTCGAAGCCGGGAAACAGACGGGAGCCAAAACAGGAGGGAGTCAGGGTCAAAAAGCTTGCCTAGCGTAAACTGAGGTTAGCAGACAGACTGACAACAGGTGACCGAAAGACGAGGGATTAAATAGCTGATTTTTTTTTTTTTTTAAAACAATCAATTGATTCATCGATTAAGAAAATAATCGTTAGTTGCAGCCCTTATTCCGGGGAATATGGACACAAAATTTTAGAAATGAACTTATTCACAGAGGATTTGGTAACGGATCATACCGATTGTCCGATTACACATTTTTCCCACCACTTCCCAGCGCTTTATCGTTCCGGTTGCGGATTCATCCAAAGTCAAACATAGCTTTTGTTTTTGTTTCTCTTCAATGTGGGCCAAATCCATGACAGGAAGCGAGAGAGTCGAATGGCATGCCCATTTGAGGGAGGAGGGGGGGTATCACCCCCAGCTATCGGTAACGTTACAACATGGATCCCGAGGGTTTCCCGGGATTTGCGCTAAAGCAAAGAATTCCCACTAGGAAATCGCGAAGCTAATCCTTTTCCACTAGACGCCGTGGACATGACTTTGCAAACGCATGCTTATATGGAACCTTTTTTTTCTTTATAAACATACACATTTTCTATATTTAAGACCACTGATCGTGTTTGGATTTTAAAATGTCTGTGGTATATTGATTCTGCATGTGTGTGAATAAGAATTAGCATAAAAAGTGTAGTTAGCTTGTTTTAGGGAAGCACCTTCAGGTGGGGACTGATACATTAGCTCTTATCATAACATGAGTTGGTCAATCAAGCATGTGTGTTTGTGATTGAGAGAGAGCATGAAAAACATGCTAAAGTGAAAGACTAAGTGATTAGCTGTTACCATAACATTAGTTTATCCAATCTAGCATTAAAACAGGAGTGCCCACACGTTTCTATTTGCGAGCTTTGCTAAAATTCCAATGCAGAGTGCTAGTTAGTTTAAGTCATGTTGGTTGTATTGACATTTCTAATTATATCTATATTTATTTATTGTAAACAAATCAGGGAGCTATAAGTTTTATATGTACCTTTATAGGAGTTGCTCCTAAGTCTATTTTTACTTCCTGCACTGTTAGAATCTCAACACAACTAACGTGACTACTACTTCACTTAAACCAAAAACGATTTTTTTTTCTGTTTTTTGCCATTTTCTCTACCACAAACTGAACTGCACTTGTGCGGCCGCAATCTATTATCCTGATCACATACTGCTTCAAGCCGGGACCGGCAGAGGGCACTTTTGTTGGGCCTGGTGGCCCTTTTTTTTTGCTGTTATCTCCACCTAAAATGACTGTAATGAAGTACTCATGCAGCCACAATCCATTATCCTTGGGCAACTGCTGCAGTGAGTAGGGGCAAGCAGTAGACATTTTTGTCGGGAGTCATGCCGTTTTCGCCTACCTAACATGAAATGGACAGCTGTGGCCACGATTCCATTATCCCTGGTCGGCTATTGCTGTGAGCAGGAACCAGCAGAGGCCTTTTTTGCCGACAATGGACGCCAAAAATTGCACTGTTTTGGCCACGATCCATTATCCTCAGTCAACTATTGCTAAGAACAGGGACCGGAGAGAGCAAATGTGAGTTGGCAGTTCTTTACGCCCAAAGTGAACAGCACCCAGGCAGCTGTGATCCATTATTCCCGGTCAACCTATGTTGTGAGCAGGCGGCGACAAAAGGTACTTTTGTTGGTAGGAATACCTTTTTGGCCCACCTATAAGAAGTTGCACGGTTGTGGCCGTGATCAATTATCCCCGGATGACTATTACTAACAGCAGGGGCCAGTAGAGGACTTTTCTTGTTCAGGCCGCTGAAGTGCGCTGTTGCGACCTGCCACAAGTGAATTTGGCTGTGATCCCTTATCCCTAGTTCACTATTGCTGAGAGTAGGAGCTAAAAGAGCCAATTCGTGTCATGTGTGGCGTCTCTTTTTCCATTCTTTCCGCCTAATATGAACAGCAAACGTCCAGCTATGATCCATTATCCCCAGTCAACCATTACTACGAGCAGCCCTCAGCAAAGTAGATGTTAAAAACCCTTACTTTGTGGATTTTCAAATATTTCAGGGTGTTCTGCTCCCCTTTAAATGTGACGGATAAGGGATAACAGTCAGCTTTTGGGGGAATGAGGGCGATCCTTTTTGTTTTTTTTTAGTCTGTGTTGTAGACACAATTTGTCCGTGAGTGGCAAAACGATGAGTCATTATCCCCCCAACACACAGTGATATTTATGACATCACTTTTGTTCTTTTTGACTTATGCATGACACATAAGCACTAGTTTCATTTGGGAAATGTGGCGTGGCCACTCACGGGTGTCAACGCGTATTCTAGTCACTTCACTTCAAGATTTTGTTTGGATAAACATTTTAGCTGGGGGGGACCTTGTTTCTTAATCCTAATATATATCTATATATATAAAATATACAGTACACTCCCCAAAATATCACTTTGTGATATTGCTGCAGAGCAGGGACGGAAACAATACTAATTAGCTCTGAACTTCCACTACCTGGGTAAAAACATTAAAAGAAAACACAGTATACAATAAATAATAGGTACGTGTATAAGATTAAATTCGATTGTAAATAAATATACTGTACATATGCTGGTGTGATGTGATTTGAGCTGGTAAGGCGGAGAACCGGGTGGATGCAACTTACCGAAGGTAGTGTGCCTACGTCATATTTTTTTATCACTGCAAGTGAAAAGATAGAAAGCAAAAATATCGTATTTTTTTCAAGTATTGCTTTAGTATTGTGCTTTACATAGCACACAAGACTCAGAACAAAGAGGTTCATTATGGGAGGTAGTATATTGGATAATTCACAATGTTGTGATGCAAACCAATGGCAAGCCAGCATCTTATATGACATAAACCAATAGCCATCGGGCATTTTAGGGCCATAACTACATATGCAGAAACGTTTGACGTTTATAGATTTTTGGGCATGCAAAATAATTTGTAGATGTAATATAGATAGATGTCTAGATAGATAGATAGATGTCTAGATGTCTAGATAGATGTCTAGATAGATAGATAGATGGATATAGATACTTTATTCATCCCCGTAGGGAAATTCCCACTTCCAGCCGTATCCTTGTGTTGAAAGTAAAACAGTGGGAGAAAATTACGAAAAGAGGGTCCAAAATAGTCCCATTCCACACTATGTAGTGAAATGCTGTAAGATTGGGACACCGTATGTAGGGGTCTACTGAAAATTTGGTGGGCACGTGAAATAATTTGTAGTTAATGTGGTATAGTGGGTAAAATGGTTTCAAGAGGGGCCAAAAAAGTTCTTATTCCAAGCCACAAAGTTTATATGAAGTGAGGCAGGGACACTGTAACCTGGGGGTCTATTGTAGCGGACTTCCTCCCATTATTGATTGATTTTTTTTAATCTTAAACTCAGATTTTTTTATAATAATCGCAGGTTTGTGATTTCCTCATAATAATTAACAAAGTCTAGTCCGTAATCATGCCCAGAATGTTATTAATTTGCACACAAAATCGTCAAACAATGGATCTGTCTCACGTCTGTGGCGAGCGATGGCGGGGTCGGGAGCAGAAAGAAACGGGTCAGTAGCCGGGATAGAAGAGCAAAAAACGTGATCGGGATCGGAAACAGGTCGAAAGCCAGGAGAGGAGAGTAGACGTGGTCGAGATCAAAAACGGATCGTTATTTGGGACGGGAGAACAGACGTGGTCGAGATCAAAACAGGTCGTGATTCGGGACGGGAGACCAAACGTGGTCCAGATCAAAACAGGTCGTAACAGGAGACAAACAGGAGCAAAAAACTGGGCAGGCGAAAAAGGGCTTGCCGTGTAAAAACAGAGATTCGCAGACGAACCGACAAAAGGGGACTGACAGGACAGAGTTTAAATATTGACAGGGAGCCCATCTGTCAACAAACCACAGCTGGCGCCACATGAGCGGGGCCAATTGGGCGCCATGGGAACCGTGACACACGGCAGGGCCAATTGGGCACCATGGCAACCGTGATACGTACAAACCCTGATAATGGATCCGTCAACCGCAAACTGATTATGAAAAGGACACAAGGCAGGGCGTCGTATCCCGGGGTTTACCGAATGTGGCGTTGTAGCCTTGTAATCTAAACCACTCGTGACGAACGTAGAAAAAGAATTATCCAGTGGAATCATTTCCCTCTTTTGCCCATTATCTTTTTCAGCGTCCGTTAGAGCAGGGGTGTCAAACTCATTTTACCCACGATAGAACAAAAATTCTGTCGGGGGCCGGACTAGTAGATAAAAGAGAAAGGAAAAGAGATAAAGAAATAAGAGAAAGGGAGGGAAAAGAAGCGAGGGCGGGACAAAGAAAGAAAAAGAGAGAGAGGGAGAGAGCGTGAGCAACAAAAGATACAAAGATCGTGAGAGAGGGGGAAAAGAAAGGGAGAGGAAGAAAGAAATCCAAAGAGAAATAGAAAGACAGAAGGAGAGAAAAGAAAGCGCGAAGGGTATGAAGAGAGAAAGAGAAAAGAGAGAAAAGGAAAAAAGAAAGTTAGAGCAAAAGAGGTTAAAAGACAGAGAGAGAAAGAGACAAAGAGCAATAAAGGAAGAGAAAAAGAGAGACAGAGAGTGAAATAGACAGAGTAGGAGAAAAGGGGTGGAAAAGAAAGAAAGAGAGAAAGAGACAAAGAGAGAAAGAGAAAGAGAGAGAGAAAGGGAGAAAAAGAGAAAGAGAGAAAGAGAGAAAGAGAGAGAGAGAGATGAATAAATAGAAGTACAGTGTCTTTGTGAGAGGCACCTGGCTTTGGCAACATCAAGTTGACATATTTCAACCTGCAGCTTGTTTTTCTCTTGCGCTTCTCCGAGTGTTGTCTCGCGGGCCGGATTCAATCCCTTACCGGGCCTGATCCGGCCCGCGGGGCGCCGTTTTGACACCGGTGCATTAGAGTGTCAGTCTTGACATAAAAATTAAGAAAATGAATCGCTATTGCTCAAGTCAGCCCCAGATTATGAGCTGCGAAAAGGTACCCCTATTTTCTCCTGATTATTCCCTTTCATTTTATATCTTATATTAATTATATTTGCATATTTTAACGCTAAAACGATAACATGGCGTCTCATTATTATGCATGGAAAAAGAGCTTCAAATGGGGGGGCTAATGTCAAATTTGAAGATGGTTAAATGACCTGTAGAACTGTGTGTATGTATTAATATCCGAAGATGTATATTGAAATTTATGTGTGGGCCAGAGTGTGTGAGCTGCCGGTGTTTATGGGACGGAACTAATGGCGGCGGTGGTGGCCTTTGGCGCCGGGATTCGGTTTTCCTCGGGTACGCGCGCGATGAGCTGGGTCGCTGATGGGGTTCGGGTCAGGGGTTAAGAGCCGGTTATTTTTAAGAAGGACACGGACGGGGTGTGGACGCTTGATTGCCTGGTCGAGCGGCGTAATTAGCAATTAGCGGCTAAATACGGCGTTCGGCGCCAGGCCCATTTAGCCGCTAATGCTCATCATTTAGCCGACGATGGAGGGAGGAGATGGAGATCGCTACGTGTCACATTGTTTCGCCGTAAAATACACTTATAGGCGCTTGCGTATACGTGCACAGGGTTTGTTCTTTTGCCATGTGCTAGCTAGATGCTAAACACGGTGAATGACATGGCAACCTTCGAAGAGTCAAGCTACATGCTAACGAGTGAACACCACGCTAAGAGGTTAGCAATAGGCTAGGCCAGGGGTGTCAAACTCATTTGAACTCGGGGGCCACACCATAGAACAAACACTCTGTCGGGGGCCGGACTAGTAGATTAAAGGGAAAGAAAAAGAGAGAGAAAGAAATAAGAGAAAGAGGGGGGGAGAATGAGAGAGGGCGGGGCAAAGAAAGAGAGAGAGGGAGAGAGTGTGCGAAACAAATGGATAAAAAGAGAAGTCGTGAGAGAGGGGGAAAGAAAGGGGGAGGAAGAAAGTCATCCGAAGAGAAATAGAAAGACAGGAGAGTAAAAAGAAAGCGTATGAAGAGAGAGAGAGAAAAGGAAAAAGGGAAGTTAAAAAGACAGAGAGTGAAAGAGACAGAGTGGGAGAAAAAGGGGTGGAAAAGAGAGAGAGAGAGAGAGAGACAGAGAGACAGAGACAGAGAGAGAGAGAGAGAGAGAAATACAAGTACATTGTCTTTGTTCGAGGCACCTTTCTTTGGCTACATCAAGTTGACATATTTCAACCTGAAGCTTGTTTTTCTCTTGCGCTTCTCTGAGGGTTGTTACGCGGGCCGGATTCAATCCCTTAGCGGGCCTGATCTGGCCCACGGGCCGCCTGGTTGACACCTGTGGGCTAGGCAATATGCTAGAAATACTTAGCAGCGACTCCATTTCCTGAGAGTGCTCAGGAAAAATCATCTGTAACAGCAGGTGCTGGTGTCCTTTTACAAAGCCACAGTGGAGAGCATTCTAACGTACTGCATTACGGTGTGGCATGCTGGGTGCACGACAGGAAAACACTTCAGAGGGTCATCAACACAGCCAAGAGAAACGTTGGTTGCTCTCCGCCCAGTCTGGAGGACATTGCCTGCTCTCGCTACCTCAGCAGAGCAGAAAACATCATCGAGGACTCTTCTCTCTGACCTGCTGCCTTCCAACAGACGCTACAGGTCACACAAAACAAAAACAAACAGACTCAGAGATAGTTTCTTCCCCAGAGCCATCACCACCCTTAACACACACCGCACAAAAAACTGAAACTCTTGCAAACACACTACCTCATCCAGATGTAAAATTGTATTCATGCCTATGCTTTATTTTCACAATGTTGCCTATTTTGCACTAATACGATCCAGTGGTTAGCGCTTGTGCGGCACAGTTCATGTCATGGGAACCTGTCGTGGGTTCAAATCACGCTCCAGACTTCCTGTGCGGAGTTTGTATGTTCTCCCCGTGCTTGAGTGGGTTTCCTCCGGGCACTCCGGTTTCCTCCCACGTTCCAAAAACATGCATTTCAGGTGAATTGGCCAGTCCAAATTGTCCCTAGGTGTGAATGAGCGAATGAGTTGTCTGTCCCTGTGTGCCCTGCGATTGGCTGGCAACCAGTTCAGGGTGTCCCCTGCCCACTGCCCGGAGATGGCTGGGATGGGCTCCAGCCCCCCCGCGACCCTAATGAGGATAAGCGGTACGGCTGATGAGGATGATGAGGAATACGATCCAAAACTGTATGTAAACACCCTACATGCCCACAATTTATTGTGTAAATTATCCTTTATCTTTTATGTTTCACGCTTTATTTATATGTGAACCTGGAGTGCCACGTCCAATTTCGTTGTCACATTATGTTCAACCCATTTTGTAACAATGATAATAAAGGTCTATTTTATTCTATTCTATTCACTATGGAACACGATTCCATTTTTTTTTATATATTTCCGTCTCACTTAAGGCTCCCTTCCATCTCACTATTTTCCATTTGAAGTGTTGCTCTTTTTCCATACATAATAATAACCTTTCACGTTATGATATTAACATTAAAATATGCAGGACTCTCTTACTGTTCCCCCCCCCTTGCATCATCATCATCAAATGAGGGGGCCGAGGGTGGGGGGGCTATCATTGTTTTCCCGTAGCCGTGGTTCCAGCAGTGGATCAGCAATTTTACAATAATAAGCTTTCATAAATTGTGCATATCTTTCATGAATATTTCATGGCAGGGCCGCTGACCACGCCGCTGATATACACACTCTCCTCTAAAGAGTAAATTAAAGCCGGCGATAAATAAAAGCCTTTAAACACCTTTTACACGCTTGCATGCCGAGGAAAAAATAAAAATAATGGAGCAATGCACGTACATGAAGACACGGTGAGGTGTCATTTTCATGGAGGATAAAGAATATATGCCAATTAGTTTGGGTATATTCCCGTGTGGTGTTTTCACATCTGTCACTTATAGGAATAATAAAAGACATTTTTTTGTTAAATTGGGCACAGACTGTAGCGTTCCTCCCCACAATCATAAGTGTCAGGAACCAGAACAGGATCAGGACCCAAACGCGTGACGTTCTCACACAAGACTTTTATTTTACGGGATATTGGGAGTCATGCACGTTAGGCAGAGGTCTGGTGTGGAAAGACAGGAAGCCAGAGACCGACGAAATCGATTCCAATTGCTCAAGTTGATATCAGACAGATGGGGTCGCTACCAGACAGGACGGGAAAGACACGATAGATAACAAATCAGGATATCGAAAATAAACAGGACAAACTAGACGGGAATGAAAACTGGAGAAAATGATAAAAAGGACAAAAATTGACGGAAAGTAAACTGAAAACCGATATTAAAATAAGCGGGAACAATACCGGACTGGAAATGCCAACAGGAAAACAGGACCAAGTCAGAACCCACGTCTTGCGGGGCAGAGGTTCGTTGACGGGCTGACAAGGGAATCGTGACAATGTTGAGCTTAAAATAGACAGAAAACCAATCTGTTAACGAGCCGTAGCTGGCGTCACACGGGCAGGGCCAATTGGGCGCCATGGCAACCGTGACAATACAAATATTTTGCAAAATATTCCACATGCAGGGCAACACGGCGGCGCAGTGGTTAGCGCGTGTGCGGCACAGTTCTAAGGTCTTGGGAACCTCCTGTGTGGGTTCAAATCCAGCTACCGGACTTCCTGTGCGGAGTTTGTATGTTCTCCCCGTTCTTGCGTGGGTTTCCTCCGGGCACTCCGGTTTCTTCCCACATTCCAAAGACATGCATTTTAGGTGGATTGGCCGGTCCAAATTGTTCCTAGGTGTGAATGAGCGAGCGAGTTGTCTGTCCCCGTGTGCCCTGCGATTGGCTGGCAACCAGTTCAGGGTGTCCCCTGCCCACTGCCCAATGATTCCTGGGATGGGCTCCAGCACCCCCGCGACCCTACTGAGGATAAGCGGTGTAGTTAATGAGATGAGATGAGATTCCACACGCAAGTTTAGTCATAAAGTTGATTGAATTGCCTCATATCCCCGAGAGCTGTGACCTCACGGGATGAAAACAAAGACTCATAAAACAACAAACGGTGATTGTAGTAAACAGTGATTGCACCACGCTCAATTCTGCTAGGAGAAATTGGAACTTTGCTTACTGTGTCGCTGGGGGACTTCTGACTGTTTGGTCTGAGTTGCGTGCTTCGATCAAGTTGACATGCTGTTGTGTGCAGCGCTTGTTCCTTTTTTGCCTTTGCCTCCTTTTAGGTATGAGATTGTGACTTTATTTTTAGTTTTTTTTCGCGCTGTTTCTTGCAATTGGCATAATATTATCCAGATAGCTCCCCATTTGCATCCGGCCTCCCGGAGGCTTCCTGTTTTGTTTTGGTTTTAACAAAAATTCGGCATTAGGAGAAAAATCACAGGGAAAACAAACTTTTTGTAAAAAAGCCAGCGCTTACCTTGAGGGTTTTCTGAATATACAGCTGCCAACTGTGATCACTTTTGTAAATATACGTGAAGATTTAGCTTGGACAAAGTTATATTTAAGTAGTATCCCTTTGAACTTGATGGATTTGATTTTTTTTTACCATCTCCAACAATTAAATTACTTGGTATTCATTTCTTCTTCTTCCTTCCTTTACATATTATGAGTACTTTAGTTTTAACTCAAGTTGGTTTTCTTAAGAGGAAAGGCATCACTGCCAACTAGTGGCCGGAGTTTGTCAGCACAGTATTGGACCAGCTTGATTTTCGTTGTCTAGGGGAATTTTACAAAATTTAACATTAAGAGTAGAGATTTTGATGATCAAATATTTTTCCATGAAACAAATTAAATTTGATGACAAGAAAAAATTATTTTATTCAGCACCGGAAATAAAAATAAAAAATTGTATTTTCTCGCCATTTAGGGTTCTTTGTGTATCGCAGATTTGTCTCAAAATGATAAATTCAAGGAAAGAATATACACTTTGCGGTATTAGGGCATCACTTTACAAGCGCTTACTAGCCTCTGAATTGAGCGTTTGAGAGTACTTGTACTCATGAGCAGAGATCCATTATCCCAATCGCATAATGCTTCGGAGAGGGACGGGCAGAGTGCATTTTTGTCGGGCCTGGCATCTCTTTTTTTCCACTCGTTTCCGCCTAAAATTAACTTATATGTGCAGCCACGATACATTATCTCCAATCAGATATTCTGCAAGTGGGGAGCAGCAGAGCGCACTTTTGTCAGGCCTGGAAAATCTGTTTTTGCACATTCTGCTGGATAAAATGAACAGCCCTCGCGCAGTCGAAATCCATTATCACCAGTTGACTATTGCTGAGAGCAGGAGGCCAATAATTATTCCATTCATCCATCCATTATATGCACCACCTATCCTCAGTAGGGTCGCGGGGGTTGACGTTCTGGCCTGCTGAAAATGAAATGTTCCATTGTGGGCGTGATCCATTATCCTAAATCGACTATTGCTAATAGCAGGGGTAGGCAGATCACATTTTATTATTGGTTTGAGCCACTGAAGCAAACCTAAAATAAACTGCACTCTTCTAAGAGAAGCGGCTTTTTCGGCTCAACTCATTCAAGAGAGCAGGCTCTCAAATGGCTCAGTTGCTTTGATGCATTATATTACGAATTATGATGTTGAATAAAGAAGTTAAGAAAAAAAAGGAAGTATAAAATGAGAAAATGGAAAAAGACAGGTTTGTGGTTATCCCGTAAATCATCAGTCCTAGGTTGGGTAGGGTTACTTTAACTGGATTACTTTCAATTACTTTTGGATGACTCCAATACCAAATATGCTAATAAAAGACAAAAGAAACTGAATATGAATAAAATGATGACTCACAACACGTGGTAAGCTTTCTCTCCTGGCTTTGATCTCTTTGATCTCCGGCAAAACTAACGTCAAATGCGACAGAAACAAAAGGAAAATCAATCCAAACAGCTTGCCGACATCATTTTTGCCGTTCCATGCATTCCGTTATTCCCCAAGCCTGCACAAAATGTAGTCATTTTATTCCTATTTAGTTTCTTTTGTCTTTTATCAGCATATTTGGTATTGGAGTCATCCAAAAGTAATTGAAAGTAATCCAGTTAAAGTAACCCTACCTAACCCTGTATATTACCAACAATAATTCAATGCAGAAAATGAATTCATAATTTGAATAAGAAAATGAATTATTCTACTTAATTCTATTGGCATGTATTTTTTCCTTCAACAGTGAACGTCCAAGCGACTTCATTTTTGAACTTATTTCATAATAAACCTCATTCATGTCAAGCAACTCAGTATCTCACAACAAAATGTCAATGAACAAGATATAGGACATAACATAACACATGTCAAGTCAAGTAATTTTTATTTGTATAGCCCTTAATCACAAAGAGTCTCAAAGGGCTGCACAGGTTATTGCACGGACTATTATTTCAGACTATTATTCCACCATCCCCTGATCTGGAACCAACATGAGGGCAAGGAAAAACTCAAAAACCTCAACATGAGGAAAATGAAGAAACCTTGAGAAGGGACCGCACATGTGGTATCCCCCTTTCAGGATTACCAGGCAAATGTACACACATGTACAATATAACATGTTAAACTACATAAATAAACACGTATGAAAAAAAATATATATGGTGTAAGATGATCTTGTACCATCCGTAATCATGGTAAATGTGAACTCACTACCAAATAAGACCAACGAGTGCTGGTGGAAAACATCGAAGCGCACAGGGAGCGCAGTTGCTGTGTTTTGCGTAAACGTGGCTCACGTTTAGCGTTCCGGACGCTAACGTGTAGCCACCCGGAGCTATCCGGCTTCAGCGCCGCTATACAGAGACACGAAAGCCTGGGGGAATCAGAGAGGAGGCGGACTCGCTAACACGAGGTGGTGTATCCCTGGACAAAAGAAAAGATTTCCATCTACCGCAGGGATGTCGAACTTTTGGACTAGCGTGTGACGTCATCCACTCCGCAACAAGCACCCCTAGGGCATCATGTTAATTTGTTGATAAACAACGGGGTAGGCTGCTGGAAGTGTGAATTTTCCTACGGGGATGGATAAAGTATCTATCTATCTATCTATCTTGTATTTTTTAAGGGAAAAGACAACATTTTGTAAGGGCATGGAGCCCCTGAGCTTGACAGGTCTGGTTTTAGCATGTCAATGTTGTCCCGCAAGTTAACGTACAGACTAATATATGAGTTTCTTCCGATTAACTTTTGTCAGCAAGGCGGTCGCCCCGGCACGCAATGAATCAACTTTTAAATTATTGAACCCAGTTTGTTTCCCCACAAACACACACACACACAAGTCAACTCCTGAAATAATTCATCCAGATAAAAGGCCTGTGTACATATACATATATTTATGCGCGCCCATATTCATATGCCGGCGAGAAGAGAGGAAGGTTAAAACAATTCCGTGCTTCTTTGTACACTGAAGCCTAAAATGTGATTTGCACACCTTAATTCGCGCCGCCTGCGACGCTCAGACGCAAAAAGGAAATCAAGTCAAAGGGAGAGTCTGTGTAATATTAATGAGCGCTTTTCCTCGCATGCATTCACTCGTCACTCCGTCTTCGCCGTCTTCTTCTGCAGAAAAAAAAGAGGACGTTTTTTTCCACCTCTAGTGTTACGCACATTGAAATTCTTCCAAAAGTGTCACCGTTCTGCTTCGGCAACTCATTGGAAAGTCGTTACAAAGTCGATATGATGTTTTGGCTAGCTCGTTAATTGTATACTTTCTATCAGTAATCGAACGTACCACAAACAAACTGGCAGTTTTCTATCTAATCTATAACCTGAGTCAACCTGCCTATTTTTGTCATGATTACCGATTGAGAGCACCTGCCACTGCTTACTTGGCGCCAACAGCCTGGACAGCTGATTGGCTGATGCACTCTTTTTAAAACCCCCGGCTTCCAAGAGGAAGGCGTCAGATCGTTATGCAAACTGTTGCCACCAGCTCAGTAAGCCTTTCCGTCAGACTCTGTTCCTGCCCGTTTTTTCTTTGCCTGATCTACGTTGCCAAACTGTTTCCGGACCTGACTTCGCCCCGTTCTGCCTGCCTGTTACCTGACCCGTTTTGCCCCGTTACCTGTCTGCCTCCTGATACCGACCTCGTTTCCGAACTTGACACCGCCTTTGCTCTCCAGTCCCGGCCAGCGACTTGTAATCCCACCTGTCTCCGATCCTCCTTGCTAGACACGGAAGTGCCACTTTCGCATCGCCCGCTCCCCTTATCCTTCAGCCATCGGATCGTGGAAGCAAGCCCTGCTCTCCCTCTTTATCAATAAAAACTGAGAAAACGATCGCTATTGGGTCCTGTGTTCGTTTCTGGTCTGTGACAATTTTAGATTAAGCTAGTGAAGTTATATACAATTTCATACACTGTTTTATCTTACTTAAACTCAAATATCTATCTATCTACCTTGGTCATATCCCTCAAGAGGGGTGACCGACAGCAAGACACACACATACAATAACAAAGAAAATAAAAGGGAAATAAATAGCATAAAAAACACACAAACATTTTTGGACCATGGCCAACCCAATTGCCCAAACACCCTAACAAGTTAGGCACCTCGGCACCCAAGTTGGTCATGCTTTCGTCCCTCTAGATGAAATGGTACACCAGAAAGCGGCCATGTCACTCGGGTCAGGGTGACACAACACACTCTTTTGTTCAACAGCAGGGCCCGACAGCTTTCACTGGTTTACCCCTGCCGCATCATACGGGTGCCCTGCCCATCCCTTAGAATGCGTCCACAATCCCACTAAACTCAAATATACTCGTCCTAAATCTGACTTCAGTGTTCGAGTGCGAACTCTGGAAGAAGGGTGTCGTAAACTGCGCTTTGCGTTGGAATGTGCCTTTTGTTCCATTCTGTGCAGATAACAATGACTTATTACCTCGCCTGGGGGATTGGAGTGTGTGTCTTGACCCATTCTGTCTGGAGGGCGATGACCTATCACCCCTCCTCCCATTCTTCAAGGGAGGATTGGGAAATCTGCATCGGCAACAGCGCGGACCAATCGGCAGCAGCTTGGTCATGGGGCGTGAACATTTCATCGCCATGTGTTATAACATGGGAGAACCCTGGAGACCCCGGGTCTTCTACACACGATTGCAATTTTGGCACGGCAGAAAGACACGATTTGGTTAACTGTTTGATTAGGCAAAATAAACTAATATGTGGACTTTACCCGTTGCTCGGTTCAATAATTTCTCCGGCTTCTGGACATGCAGTCAGATTTCATGCTAATAAATGTTAAAACCTTACACTAGCAAGAGTAAAAAAAATCACAATGCATGGCAACATAAATATTTGGTTTGTTGTGGCTGGCTCTTAAATTCCATACTTTGCATCAAAAATATCGACTACCACAGACTTAAGTCAACATGGCTGTATTAGCATCGATTACCCCTTAACGTTCCAGTAAAATTTGCCGAAAATCCCTATTCAAGACATCCCCAAAATAAATTGAATGCTGTTCTTAATCCGTTTGAAGAATATGGACAAATATGTTCTAGTTTTGAAGGGCAACACTCTGAAGTTTTGTCCCAAACTATAAGAATCACTGCAAGTGCTACATATATAGAGTAATATAAGTTGGAACACACAGAAAGAGAAGGTTTTTTTATTCTCGCCTTTTTGTATCACATGCCTGAAAAAGAGTGTAGCAAGTTCATCTTAGCTGTGAATCAACATTTGAACTGGTCACTATTGGCTACAGATTTTTGAAGCCAAAGATGTCATGTTGTAGTTTTGTTTTTTCTAATATGGGCCCTCAAAGGCTTTCGCAGACCGCGAACCGTAAAAAAAAAAAAAAAACTTGGCCGAGAGTAGTGTCAATCAAAAGGTCAGAAGCTTACAGCCATATTGGAAATCTTCTGACAAGTCAAGTTTATTTTCAAAAGGGAATTACATAGGGAAACAAACTGATGACAACAATGATCATCGAATCATGCAGGAATACTTTTAGGTATTTTTTTTTTAATGTCAGCATTATCGTGTGTTTTGGAGTAAATAATAAACACGGTTAGTTTTACTGGACAGTCCTTCATGATACTTTTACTGAAACGTCCTTCCCCTGAAAAATATTTTAAAATGATAGATAGATGTTTATGCACGTGTTAGTCCTATTTATATGCAGTTTACATTAGTATTGAATGCATCTTTTAATGATTTGAATGCCTTTCTTTTAGCACCGACTCGAAATATTTTGAAGTTTTCATTTTAAAACCTACAATTGGCAGTGTGTTGATCAAGATGTCATACCTATACACTAGCAAGAGTTGTCAGAACCTACTTTCCAATATCTAACGAAATAATAACCCATAATTGTATGTTTTGAAGCCGCGGGTGGGTGACTTGCAACTTCCCTAATTGCTTTTCCCGATGTGACCTCACCAATGCATACATGTTTCATAAATTCGATCCAATGATAAGTGTGATGCAGTGTTTTCTGGTCAGCTGTTAGAACCAGAACGGATACAGGACCCAATCGCGTGGTGTTCTCACACAAGCCTTTATTTTACGGGAAATGAGGAGTCGTGCACGTTAGGTAGCCGGTCTGGCGTGGAAAGACCGGAAGCCAGAGACCGATTCCAATTTCCCGAGTTGATATCGGACAGATGGGGTCGATACAGGACAGGAAGTGACAGACAGAATAGATAACAGGTCAGGACATCGAAAATTAACAGGAAAAACTAGATGGGAACGAAAACTGGAGAAAATATTGAATAGGACAAAAACAGACGGAAACTAAACTGGAACCCGAAATTAAACAAGACAACAATAAACGGAAAAAATACCGGACAGGAAATACCAACAGGAACGGGACCGAGTCAAAACCCACGTCTTGTGGGACAGAGGTTCGTTGACGGGCTGACAAAGGAAGAATGAGAACGCAGAGCTTTATTTAGACAGAAAGCCAATCTCTCAACGAGTCGCAGTTGGCAGCACACGGGCGCGGCCAATTGGGCACCAAGGCAACCGTGACACACAAGGACGGGGCCAATTGGGCGCCATGGCAACCATGACACAGCTTACTAATCAACTGACTTCCCAGTAAACTCACAAGCATACGAAACAACGCGTTAAATAACCGAAGGGCTAGCTGAGGCTATAGAAACTTGACGGAGCCGACCAACTGGATGAATTGATACATTGATACATTGATTCTGTGTCGAGCGAGGGTAGTCGTTGGCAGCGAGAAAAACAGGTCGATGATCAGGGCAGAGGAGCAAAACCGAAACGGGTCCAGAAAAGAGGTCGGCAACAGGTATCAGACAGGAAACAGGGCAGGAAAGAGTCAGAGAGTACAAAAGCTTGCCTAGCTGGGAGCATAGGTTCGCAGACGATCTGACGGGTTCTTTTCGGAAGACCGGAGCTTAAAAAGAGTCAATCAGGGTCTGTGGCTGTTGGCGCCAACGGGGCAGCCACGGGTGCCCTGCATCAGTAATCATGACAATAATCAGGTGGGCCTTATAGTCAGGTGGGCCTTATAGTCAGTGAATTACAATAAATGAATGGTTAACACCAGACAAAAAAAAAATCCCTAAAAAGGAGGTTTTCAGTCAGTCAGTTAGTTTGTTTCAAGTCTGTTTGTTATTGGGTGTCAATTACTTAGCTCCCAGTCATTAGTTAGCTTCTTAGCTACAAATGGACAGATAAAAAAGGATTATATGGCGTCTGCCTTACTGTGTTTTCAGTTTATGATGTGGAAAAAGATGTTTGCTCGGCCGCTTCTTGCAGTATTTTTCTCACTACAACACATCAACTGTCAAGACCACAACCGATACAGGACCCATTTGCGTTACGTTTTTCTCAGTTTTATTAGAAGAAAGGAAAGGGTTGCACCCATGATCCCATGGTCGCTGGACGCGGGGAGCAGGTCGCTCTGAACGCAGAAGTGGGACTTCAGTGGCGAGCGAGGGTGGTGTCACGAACGGAACAGGGACAGGAGATCAAAAAACGTGGTCAGGATCGGAAACAAGTCGAAAGCCAGGAGAGGACCGTAGACATAGTGAGGATCAAAAATGGGTCGAAGCCGGGAAACAGACGGGTGGGAGTCAGGGTCGAAAAAGCTTGCCTAGAGTACACTGAGGTTCGCAGACGGACTGACAGCAGGTGACAAACAGACGTGGGTTTAAATTTTGACAGGGAGCCAATCAGAGTCCGAGGCAGTTGGCGCCAAAGGAGCGGGCACGGGTGCATCACGTCGGTAATCATGACATCAACAACAAATTCTTCATATTTCCCTTGCATTTGTAATTATTTATATGAATCTTTTTATCATATAAATAAGTAGTTTATTAATTTGTTAGAGTAATGTTTTTTTGGGCTAGATATTAGCATGGGACTATTTCCCCTGCTATTCAGTAATTTCAGTTTGTGATCCCATCCTCATATGTCGTACCCCGGGGGTGTACTGTACAAACTAAAAAAGAAAATATCAAAACCTTACTCTGTGTTTGTGTTTTGGCACGTTAGGCGAAAAAAATGACTTTTTCGCCAGGCCTTGTCGGAATTACGGCCCGGAGGACGAAGCCGCTACCGGGCACGGAGTGCCAACGTTCATCTAAAGGAGCATTTGTGGGTGCGCCCTGTTTTTTGCTCTGGTCAAATCAGCTTGGCATGAGTAGATGCAGCATCCTGGCTTTTCAGCCAAAGCACTTTTCTTTTGTAAAGAAGGCGGCGGAGAAAAGACTAGGCCTGAACTCCTGTCGGGTTTGTTTGTGCATGTGTGTGTAGGTGGCCGGCAATTAAAAGCTCCTTTAAATAGTAGTCTTACTCTTTGCCATTTAGGAAAAAAATGACTTAGGTCTGGTTTATCAATACATGAAGAAATTAAAGTAAGAATTCCCTCGATTTTTGCGGTCAATTCAATCTATAGCCGATCGTATTAATGATATTTCTGCAAAGAAGGAACCATATGTGAAGAACCGGAACAGGAGGAGAACCCAGATGCGTGACGTTTCTCACACATGCCCTTTAGTGTACGGGAATTGCACGTTAGGCAGAAGTCTGGCGTGGAAATGACAGGAAGCCAGAGGCCGACGAGATCGATATCAATTGCACGAGCAGATATCGAACGTATGGGGTCGATACAAGGACAGGACGGACAAGATTAATAACAAAACAGGATATCGAAATTAAACAGGACAAAAATAGCCGGGAACAATACCAGACAGGAAACACAGGCAGGAAACCGGACAGAGTCAAAACCCACGTCTTGCGGGGCAGAAGTTCGTTGACGGTCTGACAAAGGGAGAGTGAGATCACTGAGCTTTAATAGAAAGGAAGCCAATCCGTCAACCAGCCGCAACTGGCGCCACACGGGCAGGGCCAATAGGGCGCCATGGCAAACGTGACTATACATAGATATACTATAGCATAGCACAAGGAATCTGTTTACTCGTGCATAAAAATGCAGAGCAGCTGTTTTCATTATGTGAGATAATTTCATCCCGCAAAGCACTGTGGGACTTGTAGTACGAAGTCAAATGATAGACCCAGACTCTGGCTTACTTGCTCAAAAAGCATCAAGTGGATTGGTGGACTTTATTTTCTGCCACTGCAGCCAAAGTTCTACAGTCCATATATAGTGGATGTAACAGTTGTATCTATCGATATGTAGTGTAAGTATATGCTATCAGAAAAACTTTTAAACAGATGAGACACAAATACGCATGGTAGTTTGTTAATTGTGGTTCCCTAGATAAAAAAAAAAATGTAAAAGTAAATATGCAATATACCTGCGTACAATTAAATAATTTAATTTAAATAAATATACACAGGAAAAAAAAATCACATTTATTGTTGTTGAGAAGAGACTTGAGCTGGTTGAGTGGAGTAGCGGGTGGATGCAGAGAAGGAGCTGGCGAATTTAAATTGAAACTGATTTTAAAACTTGCCTTTGACAGCATTGCAATGCAACTCTCAAGATTTCCTTGCTTTCATTGTCTTGTTAGTTTTAATAATAGCCTCATTGCTGCTTGGTTATGGCAATATACTTGAGCGCTGGAATGGTTTATGTGCCTTCTTCCTATTTCATGATTAATGCTTTGTTTCCATGGTTATTGTGTTTGTGTTTCTCTCTTCAACATAACTGCAAATCTTGAGACGAAATAAATTGTTTCACACAAGTTTGGAACGGAATGAATAGAAGGCATTGTGGGAGTTGGGCCAATAGCATTTTTATGTTGTTGTGACGCAAGCCAATAGCAAACCAGCCTTTTTCGACCAATAGCTGACAGGCATCCTGGAGATGTAACTTGTCATGGCATGAACACCGCAAAGTTGAAATTTTATATGATTTCGGGCAGGCAAAATTCTGAAATAAGTGGCTGAAAATAACATTGTTTTCCTCTTTGTAATCTAGAAACATAATTCAAGGACGCCGTATTCGGGGCGTCCACTTTACCTGTCATGTTGAGGTTTTTGAGTTTTTCCTTGCCCTCATTTAGGTTTTAGATCAGGGGATGGTGTCATCATAGGCTGTAGTTCACAAAATTCTGTAGTCTGTGAAGCCCTGTGAGACTTTTTGTGATTAAGGGTGTCACCGATGAACATGACTTGACTTGAGGTTTTTAAGGTTTTTCCTTGCCCTCATGTAGGTTTTAGATCAGGTGATGGAGAGATATAGATAGATAGATAGATACTTTATTCATCCCCGTAGGGAAATTCACACTTCCAGCAGTCTACCCCGTTGTTTATTAACAGATTAACATGATGCCCTAGGGGTGCTTGTAGCGGAGTGGATGACGTCACGCTAGTCCAAAAGTTTGACATCCCTGCGGCAGGTGGAAATCTTTTCTTTGTGGAAATCCAGGGATACACCACCTCGTGTTAGCAAGTCCGCCTCCTCTCGGATTCCCCCCGGCTTTCGTGTCTCTGTATAGCGGCGTTGAAGCCGGATATCTCCGGGTAGCTCCGGGTGGCTACACGTTAGCGTCCGGAATGCTAAACGTGAGCCACGTTTCCGCAAAACACAGCAACTGCGCTCCCTGTGCGCTTCGATGTTTTCCACCAGCACTCGATCTTATTTGGTCGTGAGTTCGCATTTACCATGATTACGGATGGTACCGAAGACTTTTAACGCCGCTAGCCGCTTAGCCAGCTCCGGCTCTTCTTCCACGATAGGCCCCATCATCACGCCGGCACAAGAATTCTTCAGGGCAAGGAGTTGATTCCTTGAATAGATGCATTTTTGTGCGCTAAAACCCATGTCCATAGGATTGAAGTAATCCATAGTGTAGTTGTCAAAACAGGAAGAAAAACACCGAAGATAGGAGCATACAATAAAACAATAAATCACAAAAAGTGAGAGATAACAGGGCAGCTGCTGGAAAAAGCAGCCGCTTGATCGTGTCATAATAGTCTGTAGTTTGCAATAGTCTGTGGTCTGTGCAACACTTCGAGACTTTGTGATGAAGGACTATATAAAGAAACATGGCTGATTTGACTTGAGGTTTTTGAGTTTTTCTTTGCCCTCATGTCGGTCTTAAATCAGGGGATGGTGTCAGAATAGTCTGTGCTCTGTGCAGCAATTTGAGACTCCTTGTGATTAAGGGCGTCACAAATAAACATGACTTGACTTGTAACCAACCTGGTAACCAGGTTTTTCCTTGCCCTCATGTAGGTTTTAGATCAGGGGTTGGTGTCATAATAGTCTGTGGCTTACTTGACTTGACCTGTTGACGATACTACAACTGATAGTATCCCGTGTCCCAAAATAAAAAGCTCGCGATGCGTCGTCATTCACCTTTGTGTCTGGCCTCTGACGCGATGACGAAAGAAACAGGCAGTAAAGAAAAGTGATAGCGTGTCTTAAATATTTCACGCGTTTTATGAAAATGAGAACGAGGACATGAGGACAAATCCCCCCTAAGCTTTAATTAGGAACGTCATTTCAAAAAACAGGGGCCCGCACACACGCAGGCAGAGTGTAGTCTAGCGTACAACTTTTAAAGTGTATTAAATGCCGCAATCATATTTAAAAACCTTATAATCTCTCCATATAATTAGAATTTGATGCGTAATTGAGAGTGTGAGGCGCAGGTCAAGGTGAATGTTAATTCTCTGCTCGCCACAATGACAAACCTTCCCCCAAAACAGCTCAAATATACTTTTTTATATTTTCTTTTTCTTTTTAATATCATTCCGAAAAAAGATTAGCAAACAAAATCTGCTTAATGAGATTTCCTTCCTCTAGCTTTCATCCCGCCGGAAAGGGGAAAAAAATGGGTTTATTAAATTATCAACGAAATCATATCACTAGTAAGAAATAAACAAAGCATTGAATGGCGGATTTTATATAAAAATTGACAACATTCTGGTCATTATTACAAACAGGCCTTTGTTAATAAGGGTTGGGGAATCATAAACCTGTGATTGTTTATGTTATAAAAAACAGAGTTTAAGATGCAAAAAGGCAGAAGTCAACTTCAGTAGTCACAGCGTTTTCGCTTCACGGGGTGGCATAAGGTGTTTTTTACTGCATTTTTCCTGTTTTATTATACTTCATCCATCCATCCATCCATCCATCCATTGTCTTCCGCTTATCCGAGGTCGGGTCGCGGGGGCAGCAGCGTTAAAAGGGAAGCCCAGACGTCCCTATCCCCAGCCACCTCCTCCAGCTCATCCGACGGGACCCCGAGGCGTTCCCAAGCCAGCCGAGAGACATAGTCTCTCCAATGTGTCCTGGGAGTTCTTTCGGTCATGACCCAAAGTTCATGACCATAGGTGAGGGTAGGAACGTAGATGGACCGGTAGATCGAGAGCTTTGCCTTTCGGCTCAGCTCCCTCTTCACCACGACGGACCGGTACAGGGTCCGGATGACGGCAGACGCTTCACCGACCCGTCTGTCGATCTCCCGTTCCATCCTACCCTCACTCGTGAACAAGACCCCAAGATACTTGAACTCCTCCACTTGGGGCAAGACCTCCTCCCCGACCCGGAGGGAGCATACCACCCTTTTCCGACTGAGAACCATTATACTTCATCCATGACAATTCATTTTACATAGCCCAAAAATTCCAACTTGTCGTTTTTTGTGTGTATGAGTTACATCTCTCTGCTATAGGTTGAAATCATATGAGATTCTTAACTCTGAATAGACCAAAATGTTAGTTATTGGTCGATCTAAATGCCGTGACTTCTTCTCAAAAACTTCTCTGAACATTGACAAACAGAGTGACTAAGTCAAAAATGTAGGTGTCATATTTGACCCCAATCTGTACTTCCAAACACATGTTAAGAATATTACTAGAACAGCTTTCTTCCGTCTTCGCAACATTGCTAAAATTCGCCCTATGCCGTCTCAGTCGGATGCGGGGATTATAATTCACGCGTTTGTTAACTCCCGTCTCGATGACTGTAATGCATTACTCTCCGGCAATGTTCCCTGTAATATTCCTTACGGGTCTGAGCATCCACACAAAGTCGGTGAGCAACGCTTGAAACAACAGTGGGCAACCATAATCCCAAGTGTGGCAAGGTAATTAATTATCAAACATGTTCAAAACTTGACATCAAGTTACATTTTGCTGAGTTTCCGGCAATGCAAAATTGTTTTTCTCTTTTGAATGAATTGACTCATGTACTATTGCAAAGGTTGTACGGCCTTCAAACGTCGTTTGTTCTTACAATTCTTTCACAAGATATCCACTTCTTTTTATTTCCTGATATATTTTGTCGCATAATATTAACATTTTGGGGGGCTTATTGAGTCAGTTGTAAGATACAGAACTGTACTTAATCACATTTTTTAGTGGAAATACAATGTTGTCAACAAGATTCACTTGATATACAGTAATTGGAAATTATTTGAATGAAACACAAACTTTTTCTTCTTTTTTCTGTGTTTTTTTCTACTTTTTTTTTTTATTCCTTTAAAAAAATCTCATTGTGTTTATTTTTTCCGAGCTGTTACTTTTTTCTTTTTGTTCTCTATTCACTTTTTTCCTAATTTCTTTCTTTTCTTTTTTTCTGGCTTTTTTCTAAATTTTTCCTTCTTTTTTTCTCTTCCTTTTGTTTCTTATTTTCTCAGCTTTTCACTACTTTTTCATTTTTGGTATTTTTTTCTTTTTTGTTCTATTCCCCGCTTCCTTTAAGTCAATTTGTGCATAATTTTACTTAATATTTGGTCATGTTGGGATTAAAGAAGCAAAAACAACCTGAAGAGCCGTTTAGGACCCGAAAGAGCCGGTTCCTTTTTAGTGAGCCGAGCCGAAGAAGCCGGTTCTCGACATACTCTACTAACTTTACTCAACTTCGTTCGACTTCAAAATACCGCATTTAGGACACAACGTCAGGGGAACCCGTGTATTTTTACCTTCATGCACTGTTACTTTGACTTAAGTCGCTTCTTATTAAGTAATTTTGAGCCCTCATTTTTGTGCGCTGGCTCGATTTTCTTGTGCGCTGAGAATGTGCGAGCAGTGCGCAATTGCGCACGCGCGCAGCTTAGAGGGAACACTGCTCTCCGGTCTCCCGAAGTCCAAAATGAAGAGCCAACAAAATGCTGCAGCGAGGCTTTTAACTAAGACAAGAAAGTTTGATCACATTACCCTGATTTTAGCTAACCTGCATTGGCTCCCTGTTAGCTTAAGATGTGATTTCAAGGTTCTGTTGGTAGTACATATACAAAGGATACTACCCTCATATCTTTCAGATTTAATTTCGGCTTATATTCCGGTCTGGAACCTTCGCTCTAAAAACGCTGTTCTACTCGTGATCCCAAGAGCCAAGAAGAGAGCCCTGATGGCTGCGGCCGCATCGACTTGCAACGGTTTTTTTACGCGTCGGCCATAAGATCCAGTCTTCGACTCAGTTTTGATGGCGCACAAAGTCGGCTCGAACTGCAGATTAAGTTACGATCGCAGTTTTTTTTGCTGGATATGCGATCATCCAGACATCAAGCGCTTGATGTGTATTAGCCACGGACTGCTATGTCGACAAGACCCAGCAGCCTACAGGGCAGCGAAGCAGAGTGGCAAGACGGCGGCGTTACCGCCGAACGAGGACATCAAGCGCTCGGTGCTACGACCACTCGACATCAAGCGCTCGGTGCTACGACCACTCGGGAGTGTTTATTAGCCACGGACTGCTATGTCAACAAGACCTACAAGACCAGCGGCCTACAAAGCAGCGAAGCAGAGTGGCAAGACAGCGGCGCGACGAAGAAGCGGGCCGGGCTAACAGCTAGGCTAAAGGCTAACCCCTCGACGAAGCGGGCCGGGCTAACAGCTAGGCTAAAGGCTAACCCCTCGACGAAGCGGGCCGGGCTAACAGCTAGGCTAAAGGCTAACCCCTCTAACATTCGCTCTCTGGACAATAAACTGGACCATTTAACAACTGGAAGAGGCATCGAACCGCGAGATGACGAACTGCTGCGCTAAAATTCTGACGAAGACATGGTTAATCTTATCTATCCCGGCTGACGTTCAAAGAAACTGTGCGGGTCAGATGTATCGACATTTCGTTCTGTATACACGTGTACACGAATGACAATAAAGTAAATCTGAATCTGAATCTGAATCTGAATCTAAGTTGGTCATGCTTTTGTCCCTCCAGATGAAACGGGAGACAAGAAAGCGGCCATACCACTAGGGTCAGGGTGACACAACACACTCTTTTGGGTCTGACAGCTTTCACCGGTTTACCCCTGCCGCATCCTATGGGTACCCTCCCCATTCCTTAGAACGAGTCCAAACATCCCACTATCCTTTTTAAACACCCTGTCATAATTACTGATTTGGGGCACCTGTGGCTGCCCTGTTGGTGCCAACAGTCGCGGGACATGATTGGCTGTTCGACTCTTTTCAAACTCCCGTCTTCCGAAAGGACCCCGTCAGACCGTCTGCGAACCTATGCTCTCAGCTAGGCAAGCTTTTGTACTTTTGACACTATCCTGCCTTGTTTCCTGCCTGATACCTGTTGCCTATCTCTTTTCCGGACCGGTTTCTCCTTTTGCTCCTCCGTCCCGGCCATAGACCTGTTTTTCTCGCTGCCAACGACTACCCTCGCTCGACACGGAAGCACCACTTCAGCGTTCCTGCCATCTGCTACCCGTGACTGACGATCACCGGATCGTGGATGCAAGCACTGTTCTCTTAATCATAACTGAGTAAAACGAACGCTATTGGGTCCCGTCTCCGTTCCAGGTCTGTGACACACCTCTCCACTCATTCCTATCACCAACTAATTTAGACCTCCATAACACCATCCATCCACGTCAATTGCGGCCTTCCTCTTGGTCTGTGGATCCTAAATTAAAGGATATTGCTTTGTAACAGTTGTGCAACGAAAAGTAGTGCAAATACACTTGGCAGCAACAATATTTCCCAAATAAGTGACAAGGTATACATTGTCAGTTTTGCAAACTTGTTGAGGGTAGTGATGGCCCTGGGGAAGAAACCTTCTCGGAGCCTGTTTGTCCATGTTTTGAGAGACCTGTAGCGCCTACCAGAGGGCAACAGATCGAAGAGGTGGTGGCTGAGGTGAGATGAGTCCCTTATAATGTAGACATTTTTGCGGTATCAGCCACGTCCTCCAGACAGGGCAGAGAGCAGGAAATGATCTTCAGGGCTGTGTTGATTACCCTCTGTAGGTGTTTCCTGTCCGCTGCCTTGCTCCCAGCATACCACACCGTATTTGATTGATTACTGAACGTTTATTGTCAAAACACATTGAAAGATTTTATACATTTGACTATAAAGGATTTTGTACGATCAAATACAAATGACATTTAATGCAAAAGATATTCACTGGCGGGGCTGTGGTGCGAGGTCAGTGCAACCTAGTGGAGAATATTGTTTACAGGAATGGCTGATAAGATAATCAGGACATCCGACGACGCAGAAAGGCCCTGATGACGGAGGACGGCAGGCATTGTTATGAGAAACGCTCTGCTGTTTTGAGTTTTCCAGACATCGAGGTGAGGTGGTGGAGCCCACGTGGGGCTTCCCTGGCACGCCCATGGGAGGAGCCGGGACACCATCTTGTGGAAAGACGTGGGTCGAGAGGAAAAAAAGCTAGAGCACTTCAGAGAGGCTTGCCAGAGACTCGAGCGACGCTAATTCGACCATATTCGATGGAGTTCACTTAGTTAAATTGCTAATGAAAATAAATCTGCCCCCGTGTGAAAATGTCAGCTTTTCTTGTTCATCTTTTTCATCAAAAGAGAGTGCACTGTTGGGCGAATGTAGGTTGTGTTTGGTTAAAGGAGTCGAATAATTTGATAACCAAACATTTTAATATTTAATTCCCAACAACATCCTACCCAAAAAATGCCAGTCTTGGATCTCTAATGCACATGTGTCGAACAGGCGGCCTGCGGGCCAGATCAGGCCCGCTAAGGGATTCAATCCGGCCCGCGAGACAACACTCAGAGAAGCGCAAGAGAGAAACAAGCTGCAGGTTGAAGTATGTCAACTCGATGTTGCCAAAGAAAGGTGCCTCAAACAAAGACACTGTACTTGTATTTATTTCTCTCTCTCTCTTTCTTTTCCATCCCTTTTCTCCCACTCTTTCTCGGTCTCTTTCACTCTCCGTGTCTCTCTTTTTCTCTTCCTTTGTTGCTCTTTGTCTCTTTCTCTCTCTGTGTCTTTTAACCTCTTTTGCTCCAACTTCCTTTTTTTCTTTTCTCTTTATCTCTTCATACCCTTCGCGCTTTCTTTTCTCTTTTCTCTCCTTCTGTCTTTCTATTTCTCTTTGGATTTCTTTCCGCCTCTCCCACGACTTCTCTTTTTATCTCTTTTGTTTCTCACACTCTCTCCCTCTCTTTCTTTGTCCTGCCCTCTCCCTTCTTTTCCCTCCCTCATCTCTCTTTTTCTTTCTCTTTAATCTGCTAGTCCGGCCCCCGACAGAATGTTTGTTCTATCGTGTGGCCCCCGAGTTAAAATGAGTTTGACACCCCTGCTCTAATGTGTCAGTGAAAAATCGAGCTATGGGCTAACACTCACCGAATCGCTAAGTTCAAGTAGGTCAAGTGCGCGAGCCGACAAGAGCGGCGCTGATGGCGGCCATTAACCGCGCGTTGTTGACGCCCACTCGGCCGCCATCGGGGTCGTCCCCGCAAGACTCCCGCCCCGAAGATCGGCGCTAGCTAAGTGGGGATAATTGCTAGGGAGCTTTTGGAGAATCCAAGGAGACGACGCTATAGAGCACGTCGGCTAAATTCAAGTGGACTCCAACGAGACCGCACTCAGGAAGACCATCCACGCTGATACGGAATTACGGGGGCCACTTCACACTTGACATACTGTTGATACTGAAAATGATACTCGACTCCGAAAGACGACACTTGACACTTTTGTTCGGCAAACTGGTGATTCAGAGAATCCTATTCTCCTGAAACCGATGAGAAAATAAACTTCTGTTTCTGTTTATAGAGCTTTTTGTTAAAGTTATGGCTCATATACAGGGTTGGGTAAAGTTACTTTAACTGGATTACTTTCAATGACTTTTGGATGACTCCAATACCACATATGCTAATAAAAGACGAAAGAAACTAAATATGAATAAAATGACTCCATTTTGTGCAGGCTTGGGGAGTAACGAAATACATGGAAGGGCAAAAATGATGTCGGCAAGCTGTTTGGATTGATTTTCATTTTGTTTCTGTCGCATTTGATGTTACTTTTGCCGGAGATCAAAGAGATCAAAGCCAGGAGAGAAAGCTTACCACGTGTTGTGAGTCATCATTTTATTAATATTTAGTTTCTTCTGTCTTTTATTAGCATATTTGGTATTGGAGTAATCCAAAAGTCTTGAAAGTAATCCAGTTAAAGTAACCCTATCCAACCCTAGATAGATAGAAACATAGATATAGATAGATAGAAACATAGTTATAGATAGATGATAGATGGATAGAAACATAGACATAGATGGATAGAAACATAGATATAGATAGATAGAAACATAGATATAGATAGATAGAAACAGATGGATAGAAAAATAGATTTAAATAGATAGAAACAGAGATAGAGATAGATAGAAACAGAGATAGATGGATAGATATATAGAAACATAGAGAAAGATGGATAGATAGATAGACAGAAACAGATATAGAGACATATATATAGATAGATAGAAACCTAGATATAGATAGATAGATGGATAGAAAGTAATTGAAAGTAATCCAGTTAAAGTAACTTTACCCAACCCTGTATAGAGAACACTCAATTGACATTATTCAACTGAAAACATTTTGGAGGATGTTAATAAACAATCATTCGATATTTTGATGATAGAGCAGAATTGTCTCCATTGTCATGGATTACAATGTATTGTACATTGTTTAATTCAAGATTAGACATGGCACTCTGGGATGAATAAAATAAGACTTCCCTTGTGTTTACATGGTGAAGGATTTTACACATTTGACTATAAAGGATTTTATACAATCGAATACAAATTACATTTAATGCAAAAGATATTCACTGGCTGGGCTGTGGTGCGAGGTCAGGGCACTCTGGTGGAAAATGTTGTTTACAGGAACGGCGGGAACGGGACATACGGCTAATAAGATAATCAGCACATCCAGACGCAGAAAGGCCCTGATGACGTAAAAACGCTTGATGTTTTTTTGAGTACCGCAGACATCGGGACGCTCTTCTCCTTGGCGCGCCCATGGGAGGAGTCAACACGCCAATATGTGGGGAGAAGATGGCCAATAGGAGAAAGCTAAAGGACTTGGGTAAAAGGCTCCCCAGAGACTCCAACGTCACTAATTCGGCCGTTTTCGATGGAGTACCCTTTTTTTCTTTTTAGGGAAAATAAATCTGCCCCCGTGTGAAAAGTCCTACACTGTATATGGCTGGATACAATTGTGGAATATTTGCCATGAAAGCAGATTAAAAAATGGAAATGTCTTGCAGGAATCAACCGACACACATGAGACTTTTTTTAAATGAGTTAGCAGTAGTTTGCATGCATCTTTCGTCTCTGTACTACAAATCCCACGGTGCTTTAGGATTTAAAAAAAATCCCAGATGAGGGGAGCAAGCAATCGAATAACTCAAATGCTGTCATGGTTGCCATGGCGCCCAATTGGCCCAGTGGCGCCGGCAGCAACTTGTTGACGGATTGGCTCCCTGTCAGTATTTAAACTCTGTCCTGTCAGTCCCCTTTTGTCGGTCCGTCAGCGAAACTCTGTTTTTACACGGCAAGCCCCTTTCCGCCTGTCCCGTTTTTCTGCTCCTGTTTGTCTCCCGCTATGAGCTGTTTTGATCTCGACCACCACTGCTCTCCTGTCCCAAATTACGACCTATTTTGATTTCGACCACGTCTATTCTCCCGTCCCGAATACCGATCCGTTTTTTATCTCGACCGCGTCTACTCTCCTCTCCTGGCTTTCGACTTGTTTCTGATCCCAACCACGTTTTTGCTCTTCTATCCCGGCTACTGACCTGTTTTTTTCCGTTACCGACACCACCATCGCTTGCCACGGAAGTCGCACTTTCGTGTTCAGAGCGACCTGCTTCCCGCGTCCAGCAATCCCCGGATCGTGGGCGCCACCCCCTACCTTTCTTCTAATAAAACTTGTGAGACACGTTACGCGAGTGGGTCTCCGTTTTAGTCCTGACAAATGCGTATGAATGCAGACTTAAATTGGATTATTTGGTGTATGTTTACATGGCTTTGCATAATCAGAATAGAATAGAATATACCTTTATTGTCATTGTTACAAAATGGGTTGAACATATTGTGACAACGAAATTGGACGTGGCACTCCAGTTTCACATTTAACAGTGAAGATAAAAGAAAACAAAGAAGATAAAGGAACAAAGAAGATAAAGGTTATAATTTACACAAGATTTAATATAATTTACACAATAATGGCAATATTCCGTTTCTAATCAGATCAATGTCTGCTATTGACGATTTTACAATGTATAATACGAATCAGCAAATATTGATTTTGATAATACCCTGCAACACAGAGTTTAATAACAGTGTCACAAATACTGATGATAGACCCAAATTATGCGATGATTTTGAACAATGCTTTTTGATCAAGTCAACTCATATTCTATCATTTTCGGCAAGAATTTTCCTAGAGAGAGCTCTGCCTGTTTTGGATGTCTCCCTCATCCGACACTGCTGATTCAAGGATCCTGATCAAGCGCCTATAGATTTTAAGAAGGGGCTGATGATGTGAATCAGCTTTTTTAATTCAGGTTAACGATGCTGTGATGAGGTCATCGTACTGCTTTTGATGATTCGTGATTGATCATCATGTCACCTGACTGTATTGTGGAAACCAAGAAAGCATTTGGAGGGTACATGACTGACAGGACTTTGGCCATTTCAGGACGTCTCCAACTATTTGCTTAACTGATAAGAATTTGTCTGGGTCAGGGCGACTCGAATCGAGCGCCCGACTAGAGAAAAACAACACGTCAGCGCTGACCGAACACAGTATAAATGCGACTGTCTGCCCAGACAACGTCGGAACACAACCGAATGTTTGATCGAAATAAACGTGTTCCCCTTTTATTTCGACTCTCACTGCTCTCTTGTGTATATGTTTTGGGGCGGGGCCGATATACGTCCTGCTTCTACAACTGATACTGATGACACCGACTCCACTCTGGATTCTTTCAACATCTAAGATAATGAACTCAACAAGGACAAGAACTCAAACGGTCCATATTGATGAAAGGCAGCGCCGGCTATTTTGCATGCCGCACGACTGCTAACCGCTTGCCAGGCGGGGAAAGTTGCGGCCAAAAGTTTGAGCGGCAGAACGACGGCAAGCGCCGAGCTGAACTTTAAGCTCTTCCCCAAAAGCAAGCTGGCCCGCCATCTGTGCCGCTAGTGCCGAGATCCACATCGTCCTGGCTGGGATGGGCAAAAGCATTCGAGAAAGAAGAAAGACTCTCCCCCACCTTAAGAGTCCAATGGTCTCCTCACCTGAAGCCGGTGGAAAGACCCCCGCTTGCCTGTGTTTTCCCTGGCTTGGACCGGCCTTCCACGGGGAAAACCGTGCCAGAGCTTAAAGATCCCAGCCAACGCGTGAACTTTCAATCGGGGGATTAGCCGGATTTTCCAACGCGGATCTTCTTTTGTGCACTTGGCCGCTGTCGCCTGTGTCGCTGGCAGCTGAAACGTCAATAGAATCTGATCCTGCTACCGACGGGACCGCCTGGCTTCCTTCAAAACCAGGGTCCGATTCTCCAGCGTCCGATGGAAACGTACCACCTTCGTCTTATTCCCCGTAGTTCTCTTAAGCGGACCGTCGGAAAACTTTTCCCCTCCCCTGGGAAGTAAATGCTGCGTCCGCCGCGGATCTGCGCTATCGCGGTGCGTCCGGCCCGATGCGAGATGTTAATCCGAGCTTACCGGGCTGGCGGCGCCGATAAGAGAGGCGCTACGCTCCCGCCATGTGGGCCAGGGCCACCGCCCAAGTTGGACGGCCTTCCATCTGCGCCGGCCTGCTCGGTGAGCGCTAAGGGACCACCGGACGGCGAGATTTCAACTTTGAAGTCGAAGCCGGCAAAAGAAGCCACCCGGCTCTTTGTGGCCAAATGTCAGCGGCAAATCCTTCATCCTTCTAGTAGTAGTCTTGAGTACTACCACAGTTACGGCTTATACAGTAAAAAAGTTAGTCGCTCAGAATTTTCAGTGTAAAGTAAAATTGTTTTCGACTGCTCTACACAAGGGGCGGCAGTGGTAGAGCGCTCGTCTTTGGATCAAGAGATCGCAGTTCGAATCCCGGCTCCTCCGTGTTACATGTCGAAGTGTCCTTGGGTAAGACACTGAACCCCCTAATATCCCCAATATGCAGGTTAGCGCCTTACGTGGCTGCACGGCCACTATTGGGAAATGTGAGGCACACTGTAAAGCGCTTCGGGAAGTCTTGACCTGAAAAGCGCTATATAAATGCAGATCATTTCAGTACTACTACCCAGTTTTGTGTGAATCTTCAAAAACAAAAAAGTTCAAAACCATAGCCTTCAAATTCAGGTGACTTATCCTTTGTCTCTCAAGACAAATATTATACCATTGAAAATAATGTCTCAGTTGTACAAAAGTATCTAGTCGTAGGTCCTAATGTTTTCCAACTATACTTGATGAAAAGTAGCTTTTTCTGACAGTGAAACACCTGTCAAACCTGTACGTTTTTGCCGGACAAAGTACGTTTATGATGCATTTTAAGATGTGTACGACGTACAAGAAAATCTGTACGGAAAAACGCAAATTTGTCAATGATGGGTACCGACGGGTATACACCGACTATCACGAAACGGCATATCAATCAAGTCAAACGAGTTCGCCGCGGTAGCCTTTATCTCGGGATCGTTTTTTTTTTCCGTTGCAAACGAAGCGGGCAGTTTGATGCTACTGTGCGCATGCCTCTGCCGCCTGGGGATTTCCCATCATGCATCATTCCGATCACACGTGAACAAAGCGAAAGCAGAGCAGTAGGCCTACATGACAACATAGTTTTGAATTTTCTTTGGATACAATCATCGAGTCGCAATGGCCGAACCTGAATTAAAACGCCGCAAGTCATTCTGATCTAAAAACAACAGGCGGGGTTGATCGAGTTAATTTGAAAGGAATTTGGTCTTAAAAAACATCGGATTTCATGTGGTAGTTGTGTAGTGAAAGGAAGTCCGTCTCTTTCTAGAGAACCGGCTTTTTTGGCTCAATTCATTAGAGAGAGCCGGCTCTCAAACGGCTCACTTGTTTTGATGCATTATGGTGCGAATTATGATGTTGTATAAAGAAGTTAAGAAAAAAAGGAAGTATAAAAGGAGTAAAATGAAAAAAGACAGGTTTGTGGTGATCCCTTTAATCGGTATATTACCAACAATAATTTCATGCAGAAAATAAATCAATAATTTGAATAAGAAAATGTATTATTCTACTTCATTATATTTGCATGTTTTTTTTCCTTCTACAGTGAATGTCCAAGCTACTTAATTTTTTATCTTTTTTTATAATAAACCTCATTCATGTCGAGCAACAAAATGTTCATTAACAATATAAATGATATAACGAAACACAGGTACAATATAACATGTTAAACGACATAAATAATCATGTTTGAAAAAAAAAAATGGCGTAAGATTATTTTGTATTTTGTAAGGGAAAATACGACAGTTTGTAAGGGCATGGAGCCCTGCAGCTTGACAGGTATGCAAAAATCAGGGTTATATATGGGGACATTGGGTCCAGCCATCTCTCTAAGCGTAGAGCTGGCATGCTGGATCCTGCCTCGCTAGATGTTTCAATTTGTAATGGGAACAGACGTGTTCTGTGAATAACTAAGTCTTCACAAACTCCAACTCAACACTTCTAGTCCTCCAGGAACTCAAACTTGTGATCGTGTCACGCTCGTCACCCACCGCCCACTCGTCCGCGATCCAACCGATGGAAGACGAATGTCCAATTGGACCGTCAGATCATCGTCTATTTTCATCAAGACAATATTGTTCTTTGCTTGCATTGCACAAAAAGTCGCATCTTGCGCTTATCGTGTATATTCCGCATTGCTCGTCGATGAAGCAATTTGACGGCGGCATACGCTTAAAAAAAAAATCGCCGGCCTCTCATGCTAATGTGTTAGCGCGTGGAGGATGAAAATATGCACTTTCATTTTCTTTAAATGGCAGCTGATGAATGGATGCCAAAGGCCTGCTGGTGTGTGCGTGTGTTTTATTTGTATCGGCGCCTCGCATCACTACCTTAAAGTCTCCATTAATCAATCGCTTTTTATTGCATCAGCGCGAGTAAAAAAGACGTGTGGTTGTGTGTGCGCCGAGTGGCGGCGGATTCATTGGACCTTAAAATGTTTTGATGGCCGCCGGGAGGGAGGGAGGAAACGCTCTGGTGTTTACATAGCAATGTGCCTAGTAAAGGGAACAAGGTGCTTTTAAAAATGTCGATACTATGACTCCTTACGATACTATTAGCGTTTGTGAACGACGACGGTGGACCTCCCGGCTACAGCATCCCCCCGTACGTTATTTTCACTTTACGGTGGTGGACATTGGAGTCTTTGGGATGCCCTTTTGTCAAGTCCTTTAGCCTTTATCCATTGGCCATCTTCTCCCCACATAATGGCGTGCTGACTCCTCCCATGGGCGCGCCAAGGAAGCCCCCTGGGCTTCACCATCTCGTAGAAGAGCGTCCCGATGTCTGGGGTACTCAAAACAACACCGAGCGTTTCTACGTCATCAGGGCCTTTCTGCGTCAACAGTGTCTGGATGTGCTGATTATCTTATCAGCCGTACGTCCCGTTCCCGCCGTTCTTGTAAACAACATTTTCCACCAGGGTGCCCTCAACTCGCACCACAGCCCAGTCAGTGAATATCTTTTGCATTAAATGTCATTTGTATTAAATCGTATACAATCCTTTATAGTCAAATGTATAAAACTCTTTACCATGTACGAGCAGATGTTGTAAACACAAGGGAAGTCTTTTTTTATTCATCCTGGAGTGCCATGTCTAATCTTTTCAGGCCCCATTTTACTGCATTTTCATCATTACACGACATCAACAACTATTTACTTTTCATGCCCAAAAATATTTAAAATTCAATGTCATGATTACTGATGCGGGGCACCTGAGTCTGCTCCAACACTGATTGGCTGCTGACCTCTTTTCAAAACCCCGCCTTCCTGTCAACAATTGTTGGTTTGTCTGCAAACCTTAGCTCCACGCTAGGCAAGCCCTTTTTGACTGCGGACTCATTCCTGTCCCGTTTCCCGTTTGATTCCCAGCACTTCTTTTCTGAACTCGTTTATGTCTCTGCTCCTCCGTCCCGGCCATCGCCCTGTTTTTTCCCTGCTCTCGACACCGCTTTCGTTCGCCACGGACGTGCCACTTCCACGTTCCGAGCGATCTGCTACCCGTGACCGTCAATCACCAGATCGTGGGTGCAAGCCTTTTCCTCCTTCTAAATAAAACTGTGAAAAAACGAACGCAAGTGGGTCCCGTCTCCGTTCCTGGTCTCTGACAGTCTGCTATTTTTTTTGCGTTTCAGCATCATGAAAATGCTGATGCGCTATTGGCTAAACTACCTTTCACCATGTCTTTCTGTTTTTTTTTTTTTATTCTTCATTGATTTTGGTGTAAGGTATTAGTTTTAAGACATTTTTGTATTTTTTCCTGACAAAGAACTAGTAACAATAAAATTAACTTTGGATGGGTAACATTGGGGTCAATAAACTATTTAAATAATTAACTGATTAATCAATTAATCTGAAGAGACATGATTAATGTTTCTTGTTGAGGCTTTTTGGAGAAAAAATAAATAAATCCTTAAACTAGGAATCGTATTGTGAAATCAGTGTACTTTTTTTTCTGGCAAAGAACTAGGAACAAATTGATTGTAAATAGTGTATAAAATAGTGGGGTCAATAAATTATATGAAACAATAATTGATTGATTGATCTGAAGAAATGTGTCTAATGTTTCTTCTGAACTCGTACCGCTTTAGATGCAGAACCAAAAAAACGTAAAAAACATGTAAACTGAAATTAGAGGCTTTATTCCTTTTTTGCTCCTGACGATCAACTAGTAACATAACTACTAACTTAAACAGTGTAATAAATGATTTGAATAAATAATGGCTGAATTAAATAACCTGCAGAGACAGGTTTAATCTTTTTTTATAGTCGTCCTGCCTTTCTGAGCGAAACAATAAAGTCTTCATCCAGGACTTCTATGCTAAAATTAGCATTTTTCCTTATGATGGACTTACAACATAAACATTAACTTTAGATAGTATAGTGAATATCCTAACCACTTATCCATTTTTCTTGTGTTCCCTGTGCGTGTACTTTGGAAAATGATATGCAAATGCAGGGAAGAGTCCGGAAGCAAGAAGTTATTCGATGCAGGCTTCTGATTGGCTGCCAAGTATGCAAATTGCTAAACGAACCGAAATTTCCAAACCGAACAAAGATTTCGAAATCGGAGTAAAACAAACGTTTGATCTGAAAATAAATCTTTTGATTTTTTTTTTCTTGAAAAAGTTGTAGGCCACCTGGGCAGAGAAGTTGTGAAAGTTGTTAGCCCTACGTAAAAGATGCACGCCCCGGGCCTTGTTTCAAACACTGGAGACAAGCTTGATGTTTTCCTTAAACTCGTCCCACCTTTCGAAGTAAAACAAAAAAAAACGTAAAGCCCCGGTGTGTAATATCTGACTGACCACTAGCTAGCACTGTTGCGAAATGCGAACGAAAACCATAGCAAAAGCAAGCAGAAAAATAGATGACAAACATGGCGGCGACCTGGGTTTCACTTTGTAAAAAAGTACAAATTTCTCTACCTATACAAATCAATGTTTTGATTTGTTTTACTGAACGAAAGTTTTGTACCATTGGGAGGCACTTAAAAGTAAACACTGTCCCTTAAAACCGAGACTATTGTGCCAATATAAATTGTGTTTTTTATGTTCTAGTTGTTCCTGACAAAGAACTAGTAACCGTTAAGTTTTGATAGGGACAAGAAGTCTGTCTAGAATTGTCGACAAGGAATTCCGTACTTTCTCCAAAAATCATACGGGTATTAATTATAAAGTCAAGTCAAGTCATGTTTATTTGTGACGTCCTTAATCACAAGAAGTCTCAAAGAGCTGCACAGACCACAGATGATTGCAAACCACGGAAAATTATGACACCATCACCTGATCTAAAACCTACATGAGGGCAAGTCAAGTCATGTTTATTTGTTTGCCCCTTCATCACAAAGAGTCTCAAAGTGCTGCACAGACCACAGACTATTACAGACTACAGACTATTATGACACCATCCCCTAATCTAAAACCTACATGAGGGCAAGGAAAAAAAAAATCAAAAACCTTAAGTCAAGTCATGTTTATTTGTATAGCCTTTAATCACAAGTAGTCTCAAAGGGCTGCACAGACTATTGCAAACCACAGACTATTATGACACCATACCCTGATCTAAAACCTACATGAGGGCAAGGAAAAACTCAAAAACCTCAAGTCAAGTTATGTTTATTTGTTTGGCCCTTCATCACAAAGTGTCTCAAAGTGCTGCACAGAGCACAGACTATTACAGACTATTATGACACCATCCCCTAATCTAAAACCTACTGAGGGCAAGGAAAAAATCAAAAACCTCAAGTCAAATCATGTTTATTTGTATAGCCTTTAATCACAAGGAGTCTCAAAGGGCTGCACAGACTACTATAAACACTAGGTAAGATGTTCAAAATGTCCGGAAAGTGCATGACAGCAAACCACAGACTATTATGACACCATCCCCTGATCTAAAACCTGCATGAGGGCAAGGAAAATCTCAAAAACCTCAAGTAAAGTCAAGCCATGTTTATTTGTGACGCCCTTAATCACAAAGAGTCTCAAAGGGCTGCACAGACCACAGACTATTGTAAACCACAGACTATTATGACACCATCACCTGATCTAAAACCTACATGAGGGCAAATAATACATTTCCACTGAGGTTGCAGAACAAATCTCAGAGGGAAGAGCAGTCCACAGCACCGGCGCTCGAATGGAGAACGCTCTCCAACCTGCGGATCTCTTCTTGGCTCTTGGGATCACCAGTAGACCAGCGTTTTCAGAGCAAAGGCTCCGAATATCAAGGAACTGTGATCATATGTAACACAACAACCAGCAACTTGAACTCTCCCCAGAATCAGGAACTTTACCCCTCGAAACAAATAATAATACGCGCCAGTTTCAACCGAACCGAAAACATTTCGAAGTCAGTCGGGTATTTACATAGCAACGTGTCATTAACGGGGGCGCGAAACTATTAAAGGAATACAATGCTAACGCCGACAACCTTGAGACTGTGATTAAAGGCCTTTGTCGCCTCTTAAAGACGCGGCGGCGGTAAAAAACAAAAAAAAAAGCCTGATGGATTGCGCGGCGGCGCCTATAATTCAGCTGTCATCTTCCATCCTGGCGTCTGACTGTCACATTTACATATTTTATATATAGCGCCCAAATGCAGTCGTAATGCAACCGTAACGCTCTTTGTGTCCTTCAGCGGCGCTAACGCTAACCTCAATCACTGCGTGCTCTTTCCGTGTGCTTTTATTTGTGGGGGGGGGGCTTCCGGGTCATCAGGCGTCGCCTGAATATTGACTTCTATCAATATGCAAATGAGTGCAGACATTTCTTTTATTGACTTTCACAAGTGTCAGTGTGAAATATGCAAATTGTCTCGGTGATGTCATTTACAAATGTTTATTTCAGGTTAAGGCTCACAACACTGCTATGTTATTAACTAGTACTGCCACTACTAACTACATGCATTGCCAAGATATGAGATCAAGACTTAGTATTGAAGTTGTATACAATTTTATACGCTGCTTTATTCCACTTATACTCAAAAATATTTGTCCTAAGTTTGACTTCAGCCTTGAGTGCAACCGCCTTAACTTTGGAATGTGTCTTTGGTTTCCATCTGTGTAGATAACAATGACTTATCAAGTCAAGTTAAGTCAAGTCAAGTCACATTTATTTATATAGCCCTTAATCACAAAAATGTCTCAAAGGACTGCACAGGATTACAATGACACAATTACCTGATCTTAAACCAACATGCGGGCAAGGAACAACTAAAAAACCTCAGTGTGAGGAAAAAAGAGAAACCTTGAGAAAGGACCTCACAGGTGGTAATCCGCCTTCCAGGATTGACCAGGGTGAATCACAATTAGCATTACTGTACACAGAATAGTAAACACTAGGTAAGATGTTGAAAATGTCCGGAAAGTGCATGACAGCAACGACGCCCCCAGCCTGTAAACTAGTACAGAAAGTCTACTTATCACCTCGCCTGGGGGCAAGGGCGATGACCTATCACCCTTCTCCCAAGCTTCAAAGGACTATTGGGAAATTTGCATTGACGACGGCACGGACCAGTCAGCCAGAGGCTTGGGGCGTGAACATTTCATCGCCATGTGTCATAAAAATGGGCAACCCGGGAGCCCCCTTCGCTCTCTTTCTACACACGATTGTAATTGGCAAGGAAGAAAGATCCGATGTGTTTAACTCTTTGATTCGGCTAATAAATTAATATGTGGACTATACTTGGCTCAATAACGTCTCCGGCTTCTGGACATGCTCCAACTGTAAGGGATTACACAAGACACGATAAGTGTCCTCGGAGTCAGATTTCAGAATAAGAAATGTTAAAACCTTTCAGTATCAATCAATCTTTTGTTTTTCCTTAAGTACACAAACTAAAAAAAAAAAAAAAAGCAAAACCGATGCTAACACATTTAGGTTAAGTAGGAAGTCCTCTAGCTTGCAGGATGACAAATGCTATCTTCTCAAATAATTCCGTTTCAGAGACCTTCCAAAATACAGATGTAAATCCAAAACGTTCAGACATATTTCTTATTATCTTGACATTTAAGGAAAACAAAACAATAGAGAAATAAACAATTTAGAGGAACAAAACTCCACCGGGGGTGTGTTACTCTACGAATAACGCATCCCAATGACGTCATATTAAAGCGACGGTTATACATTATTACTCACCTGCCCAATACAAAATTAAATACTAAAATTAAAATACCCAACTCTAGATACGTTTCCTAAGCACACCTGGTAAACAAACACATGAAATAAAGCGAACGTTGGACTAACATAATAAGATTAATTAGCAACCCCAAGTCCGCTAGCTTATAGGCTAACGAATGCTAACCAATCAAATAGTTGTTTTTTTTTTTAGACTTTCTAAACAAGTTTTATGACTCTAAAACGTTGGAATACTATTTCCAACTTTGTAGACAACAGGAAAATACGTAGAATGAAAGAAATACACACTTTCAGCCTTATGTGGGCTAAAAATCACCATTTACATATTGCTATTCAGGCACACGTAAGTAAGTGACGTCATAATAAGGCGACGAAAGTCATTACTTTCCAATTATGTTCCATCAAGACTCAAACTAAGTTTCCTAAGAACACCAAGTACACAAAGTGCATAAATAAAGCAAAATGTATGCTAACTTAGTTAGCAAAAACAAGTCCGCTAGCTTACAGGCTAACGTATGCTAACGTATTAAATAGTTAGTTTACAGAGACCTGCTAAAGATTTAATATCAATCAAAAACGTTTCAAAATAATTCCCAATATGGTTGACAAAAGGAGACTGTGCAAAAATAAAGAAATAAACACTTACACGAGCCGAAATTCCCCCAGGTATGTATTTCTGTTCGAATACGATCGTACCACGGTGACATCATAATAAAGCGACGAGAGCACATACTAATTGTCTAGTATAAATTCTATACTTTTTTTTCCCAATTCGAAATTATCTAATAAGTATTTAAAGAATTATTGAACGTAGAAAACAAGTGCACAGACTCAAGAAATAAAACAAAACGTGTGCTAATGTAATGTATTTAGTTGGCAAACACAAGTCACTAGCTTACACACTCACGAATGCCTAATTGACAAATAGTTTCGTTTTTAAAAGCTACTGAAAATAAATGCAAATCAAAGTCATTTAAATATAATTCTAGACTTTGTTAAAAAGTTGAGACCAAGTACAAATAAAGAAATAAACTTTTACGTGGGTTAAAACTTTGCCAGATGTTCCTCTTCAATTATACAGAAGCACAATGACGTCATAATTACGCGACTGGGGTACATGACAAAAATATTCCACAACAATAACATTACAACGACTGGTTTGTTGGTGCCATACCTGTCAACCTGTACGTTTTTGACATACAAAGTACGTTTATTGTGCATTTCAAGACGAGTACGACGTACAAGGAAATCTGTACGGAAAAAAGCAAAATTTTTAATTATGGGTACCATCCGGTATACCCCGACTATTACGAAACGGCAAATCAATCAAGTCAAAGGAGTTCGCCGCGGAAGCCTCTGTCTCTGTATCTTTTTTTCGTTTCAAACGAAGCGAGCATTTTTATGCTACTTTGCGCATGCGTCTGCCGCCTGGGGATTTCCCATCATGCATCATCCCGAAAAAACAAAAAACAAATATGGTGTACGATTATTTTGTATTTGTACGGGAAAATATGACAGTTTGTATGGGCATGGAGCCGTGGAGTTAACAACTATGATGGATGGTGTCAGGACCAGAATGGAAACAGGACTCAATTGCGTTACGTTTCTCACAAGTTTTATTGAAGGAAAGAGGAAGAGCTGCGCCCACGATCCAGTGTTCGCTGGACGTGGGAAGCAAGTCTCTCTTGTACTCGGGTTGTGATCCGAACACAGAAGTGGATCTTCCGTAGCGAGCGATGGCGGTGTCAGAGAGGGAAAACCGGTCGATAGCGGGACTGGGAGAGCAAGGCGTGGTCGGGGTCGGAAACAAGTTTTAAGCCAGAACGGAGAGTAGACGTAGTCGGGGACAAAAAGAGGTCGTAAGCCGCGACGGGAGAGCAGACGCGGTCAGGATCCAAATGGGTCATAGCCGGAGACAGAAGGGAGCAAAAACAGGACAGGTGGGAGTCAGGGTCGAAAAAGGCTTGCCTACTATTCACTGAGGTTCGCAGACGGACTGACGACAGGGGGCAGACAGGACTGGGTTCAAATACTGACAGGGAGCCAAATGAGCGGGCACAGGTGAGTCACATCAGTAATCATGACATTTGTCAAAACTGGACTCAGCTTTATTTTAAAAACCAAGACCAATATACGGCAAATAATTAAATCTAATATGCCGATGAACCTAAGTTGTCATGATTACTGATGTGCCCGCTCATTGGGCGCCAACCGCCGCGGGTTCTGATTGGCTCCCTGTCACTACTTGAACCCAGTCCAGTCAATCCGTCTGCGAACCTCAGTGTATGCTAGGCAAGCCTTTTTCAACCCTGACTCCCACCTGTCCCTTTTCGGCTCCCGTCTGTCTCCCGCTGTAGGAGAAAATGCAGGTTCGATATCTTTTAAGTCTTCTTACGTGATTTAATAAAGTACACCAAGGCTTGCCATGAGGGGGAGCTCTTTATTTCGTCATCCCAAAGAACTTAGAGAACTCCAGACACAACAACGCTTTTATAGCTTCAGTTTGAGTACAACCCAAAAGGCGGCCCTAGTCCTCAGTAACAACAAGGAAGATGCTGTCGTACCCTTATTAGGACATGTGGTTCGCCTCAGTTTGCTCAGAGAGTCCTTGAAGGTCCCAAGGACCTTCCCGAAATGATGTCAACATTCTGTCACACTGTAAGCAAGTCTTTCTACATTTCTTTCTAAATGTATGCAACTCTATTCTACAAATGCAAGTCTATTTTCCACAACACCGCTACGACCTGTTTTGCTCCTGACCATGTCTGTTCTCCCGTCACAGCTTACGACCTCTTTTTGTCCCCAACTGAGTCTACTCTCCCGTTCTGGCTTACGACTCGCTTCCGACCCCGACCACGCCTTGCTCTCCCAGTCCCGGCTAGATGGATGGATGGATGGATTAATGGACATTTCAATAAAAATGTTGAAATTTAAATTTCGAGGTTAGGACTAATTTACACCAGGACTAAGCGCTTGCATGCATGTGCATGCAATCACACGCATGTAGGTGCAAGAAACGTGTTTATTGTCAAATTGATCTCATTGTTTGATTTCAAAGGGGACATGATGAGCATTTACATGTAAATATGCATGTGCGATCCAAGCCATTGTGTGCCCGACTTGTGTTTGTGGCGTGTCGTGTCGTGTGTTTTCCTGCACTTGAGCCTCGAGTGTCACTTGTTTACCATAGCAACCGAATCAAATGAGAACAAGTGATTAGCACTTATTATGCCCACTGTCTGTCTGTATTTTCTTATCATTTGCTGTGCAAACACTGCTATCGTCCCCAATTTTGCTCGATGCCTTCACACGTCTGACGGGTGCTCCGGAAAGTTGACAGGTTTCTGCGTGGCCGTAGAAACCGTTCCCGTACAGATGGTGAACATTTTAAAAGAATTCGTTGGGAAAAAAAGGAATCAAATATCAGTATCGGATAGCGTACGGAAACAGAAACAAGAAGATTACCAGGATCTTAAGAATGTAAACACATCAAAGCTACACTAATATAGGCTTACCCGTGCTCTCTTGCTACACATCTGGTCGAAAAAACAAGTAGAACCAAATGAACAAAACATGAAAGTAAGAGGACAAGTAAGCTTTTAAATGAACGAAAAACTCAAACACAAGGACGGGAAAGACAACCACAGAGGGGGTCGATACATGGATAGGACGGGAAAGACAGGATAGATAATAAAACAGGATATCGAAAATAAACTAGACGGGAACGAAAACTGGAGAGAATGATAAACAGGACCAAGATAGACGGGAATGAAACTGGAAACCGACATTAAACGGGACAGAAATAAACGGGAACAATACCAGACAGGGAATACCAACAGGAAAATAGGACCAGGGTTGGATAGGGTTACTTTAACTGGATTACTTTCAATTACTTATGGATTACTCCAATACCAAATATGCTAATAAAAGACAAAAGAAACTAAATATGAACAAAATGATGACTCAAAACACGTGGTAAGCTTTCTCTCCTGGCTTTGATCTCTTTGATCTCCGGCAAAACGAACATCAAATGCGACAGAAACAAAATGAAAATCAATCCAAACAGCTTGCTAACATCATTTCTGCCGTTCCATCTATTCCGTTACTCCCCAAGCCTGCACAAAATGTAGCCATTTCATTCATATTTAGTTTGTTTTGTCTTTTATTAGTGTCACAATCACCCGGATCTGGAACACCTGTGCTCAGGATTTGGCGCCAACAGCCAGGACAGCTGATTGGCGCACCCTGTCCATTTAAATCCTCAACTTTCGGAAACAAGTTGTCTGATTGTACTATGCTACCTGTTGCCATCTGCTCAGAAAGCCCGTACCTTCGACTCTTTGCCTGCCTCCTGTTTTTCTACTTGATCTCTGTTGCCGACCCGTTTCCGAATTTACCTACGACCTGCCCTGACTCCTGATCACCCTTCCGAACACGACGACGTCCTTCTTCTCCAGCCCTGACCAACAACACGACGATTACGCCTGTCCGCGACCATTCCCGCCAAGCCTTCACCCGCCTGTCAAGCCTCGACAATCCGTCAAACAAGGGATCGAAGAATCACGCCTTGTCATTCCTTCCTTCCAATAAAAACCAAGAAACGAGTGCAAGTGATCTCAGTCTTCCTTCTGTCCCGCCTGACAATTACCATATTTGGTATCGGAGTAATCCAAAAGTAATTGAAAGTAATCCAGTTAGAGTAACCCTACCCAACCCTGCAACCACATAATGTTCCGACACCATCCACCTTTAACTGACTCTAACGGAACAAAAACATGATAGAAGTCAAAATAGGACATGTTTGGACCCTGACTACCTTTAACTGAACAAAAACATGAAATAAGACAACGCAAGACATGCTCTAATTGAAGAAAGCATGAAAGTAGGGCAACTCGGGATATGTTGGGTCACTAATTAGCAGAAGCTGAACAAACACATGCTAGGAAGATAACGCAGGACATGTTGGAACGCTAGCTCTAACTGGACAAAACATAAAGGTAGGATAACACAATTTAAGTCACTAACCCACTGTAACTGACAAAAAAAAACATGAAAGTAAGACTACACAGGATATGTTGAGAGTAAGATGATGTAAGATATGCTGGAACACTAACTAGCTCTAACTGAACATTAGAGTATTCAGAAATAAACTATCTATCTATCTATCTATCTATCTATCTATCTATCTATCTATCTATCTATCTATCTATCTATCTATCTATCTATCTATCTATCTATCTATCTATCTATCTATCTATCTATCTATCTATCTATCTATCTATCTATCTATCTATCTATCTATCTATCTATCCATCCATCCATCCATCCATCCATCCATCCACCCACCCACCCACCCACCCATCTATCTATCTATCTATCTATCTATCTATCTATCTATCTATCTATCTATCTATCTATCTATCTATCTATCTATCTATCTATCTATCTATCTATCTATCCATCCATCCATCCATCTATCTATCTATCTATCTATCTATCTATCTATCTATCTATCTATCTATCTATCTATCCATCTATCCATCCATCCATCCATCCATCCATCTATCTATCTATCTATCTATCTATCTATCTATCTATCTATCTATCTATCTATCTATCTATCTATCTATCTATCTATCTATCCATCCATCCATCCATCTATCTATCTATCTACCCTGGTCATATCCCTCAAGAGGGGTGACCAACAGCAAGACAAACACATACACAAAAACAAAGAAAATAAAAAAGGGAAAAAGTAGCAAAACACAAAAAATTTTGGACCATGGCCAACCCAAATGCCCAAACACCCGAACAAGTAGAGTACCTCGGCACCTAAGTCGGTCATGCCGAGGTACTCTACTTGTAGTGGGATGTTTGGATGCGTTCTAAGGGATGGGCAGGGCACCCGTATGATGCGGCAGGGGTAAACCAGTGAAAAGCTGTCGGGCCCTGTTGTTAAACAGAAGAGTGTGTTGTGTCACTCTGACCCTGATCCTGTTTCATCTGGAGGGACGAAAGCATGACCGACTTGTTTGGGTGTTGGGCATTTGGCTTGGCCATGGTCAATTTTTTGTGTTTTGTTACTTTTTCCCTTTTTATTTTCTTTGTTATGGTATGTGTTTGTCTTGCTGTCGGTCAAAATTCGTTGTCCTAGTTAAAAGCCCGGCAGTAGTATTTTGTACAAACTGTCACAATCACATGTATTGGGAACACCTGTGCTCAGGTTTTTGGCGCCAACAGCCAGGACAGCTGATTGGCGCACCCTGTCCATTTAAATCCTCAGCTTTCGGAAACAAGTTGTCTGATTGTACTATGCGATGTGTTGCCATCTGCTCAGAAAGCCCGTACCTCTGACTCTTTGCCTGCTCCCTGTATTCTTCTGATTGATCTCCGTTGCCGACCCGTTTCTGTAATCTGCCCTGCCCGTCTGACTCCTGAACTCTTTTCCGAACACTACGATTACGCCTGTCCGCGACCATTCCCGCCAAGCCTTCACCCGCCTGTCAAGTTCCGTCAATCTGCCAACCAACGGATCGAAGAATCCCACCTCGTCATTTCCTTCCTTTCAATAAAACCAAGAAACGAGCGCAAGTGATCTCAGTCTTCCTTTCGTCCTGTCTGACATAAACTGCAGGCTCTTGATGCTGGACTTTGGGAGACCAGAGAGTAGTCCATGATAGTTATTGAGACAAAAGTAACAAACTGAATGAACATGAATTCAAATCTCAGCATCAGACTGGGACAGCATAGAGATAGTTAGGGTTAGGATTAGGGTTAGGGGTTAGGGTTAGGTTTTTAGTAATATTCTTAACGTGAAACGTGACACCTAGATTTTTGAATGAATGTCTCTGGGTGATACAACACGGAACATAACAAAGTATGAGAACTGGTACTCATTGTTCACCACCTTACCACGACTCAATAGCATCGTTCAACAAACGATGCTAATTGTATTTAGCGATTGCGATTTTCATCTGCAGTTATTAGGGAAGCGACGTAATCGGGAGTGGAAGAGACGGAGGAAGCGTGGGCGGGGGGGTTCGGAGTGGGAATCGGCGCTCCGGGCCAGCGGGATGCGAGCAGGTGCAGGCGGAAAAAGGAGCGCCGGAAACAAAGGTAATTTATCATTCGTCAATCGGTTTATCCCATGTATCGTGTGTCTCATCGTCCCTTTGTTTGCACTTTTTGATTTCATTCCCGCAATTTTCACACTTTCACGGTCCAAAAAGATCAAAAAACAAAACAAAAGTGTAATTGAATCGATATAAACAAGAACTGAGTCGAATGTTTTATGAATAGGAACTCAAAAGTTTATTAAATAGCCTGTGAAAGTCACTGAAATGGCTAGCTTGACATGCTAACCAGGTTCAAGCTTTGTAAATAAATATAATAAAATAAGCTTGTCAGGACCAGAACGGAAACAGGACCCACTCTCGCAACGTTACCGTAAGTTTTATTGAAGGAAGAGAAAGGGTTGCTCTCACAATCCGCCGATTGCTGGATGCGGAAAGCAGGTCGCTCTGAACGCGGAAGTGGGACTTCCGTGGCAAGCGATGGCGGTGTCGGGAATGGAAAAAACGGGATAGAGGAGCAAAAATGTGGTCGGGATCGTAAACATGTCGAAAGCTAGGAGAATAGAGTAGACGTGCTCGAGATAAAAAACGGATCGTTATTCGGGACGGGAGAACAGACGTGGTCGAGATCAAAACAGGTCGTCATTCGTGACGGGAGAGCGGACGTGGTCGAGATCAAAACAGATCGTAGCGGGAAAAAAACAGGAGCAAAAACACGGCAGAGGCAAAAAAGGGCTTGCCTTGTAAAAACAGAGATTCACAGACCGACCACAAAAGTGGACTGACAGGACAGAGTTTAAATACTGACAGGAAGCCAATTTGTCAACAAGCTGCAGCTGGAGCCACACGGGGGGGGCCATTTGGGCACCATTGCAACCGTGACAAAACTTGTCTTCATAGTTTTACAGTGGTACCTTTACTTACGATTTTAATTTCTCCTGGGAGTAGCTTCGTAACCTGAAAAGAGTTTAATGTACCGTATTTTCCGCACTATAAGGCGCACCTAAAAGCCTTTATTTTTTTCAAAAGCTGACCATGCGCCTTATAATACAGTGCGCCTTATTTATGGAACAAAATTAATTCGCAAAGTCTTGCAACAAACTTGCCGCCGCCGACTAGATTTTCCCCCGAACGCCAAGTAGTCCGCGGTGTATGCTTGGATTTATTTACCGGCGTTTCATTGGCTAACCAATGTGTCAATCATCAGTTGAATGGATAACTATTGGCTAAAGTTATTCGGAAGTCAAGGGGCGGATCCTTTTTATCATTTACAGGCTGGCATTGGCTTAAACGGCAAAACAAAGCCTGCATTTGTCCGAAAAAGATGAATGCGTATAGCACGTGGCTGACGGCATACAGAAAGCATTGTTTTACTATTTTGTATTTGTAAATATTTTATTCTCCTGGATTTACTAAACTCACGGATATAAGAGGACCACGGCTGCACATTATTATGAACACAACAATTTCGGTGAGCTACTCTGGCTATATATATTATCCCTGTATCTTGTTTCAGACTGAACTCGATGTTTCTGTGATAAGCGGTGCAGATCATGGATGGAATGGAGTGTCTATTTTTAAATTCAACTCAATTCCAAGTGTTTATTGTCATATATACAGTAAAGTTGCGAGCAAAAAAGAAAATAGAAACTAAGGAATGGTTGGCATTTCTTGAATCCCAAGACTTTAACCTCCGAATGATGGAACGATGCATTTGAGTGACATCGTACGGACACCGCATCCGCACGTGTTCTCGACACGTATTTGCGTCTTTGCAAGCTTTGGGAATGTTAAGGGGGTAATAAGTTGGACTGAACCATCTGACTGTTTTGTCCACGTTCCCATTGTAGCGCCTTATAATCCGGTGCGTCTTATGTATGTCAAAAATAGGACCAAAAACTATTTTTTCGGGGTGCGCCCTATAACCCGGTGCGCCCTATAGTGCGGAAAATACGGTAATTGCCTTAATCCGTTCTAAGCTTTGCAAAAGCGCAGTATATTTTGTTTAATAAATCATAAATGAACATCAGAACAAATACATGTTAAGATTCAATGACTGTACACTAAACAGAAAACGAGGGCAGATAATGTTAAAAAAACAAAGAATAAAGTCAAATCTAGTCAAGTCATGTCTATCTGTGACGCCCTTAATCACAAATAGTCTCAAAGGGCTGCACAGATTATTGCAAACCACAGACTACTATGACACCATCCCCTGATCTAACACCTACATGCGGGCAAGGAAAAACTCAAAAAACTCAACATGAGGAATTATAGGTCATTCATAAACTGTAGAATATGTGTTTTAAGCCTAGATTTAAACATTTTCACTGAGGTTGCAGATCGGATCTCAGGGGGAAGAGGATTCCACAGCACCAGGGCCCAAATGGTGAACGCTCTCGAACCTGTGGATTTCTTCTTGGCTCTTGGGATCATGAGTAGACCAGCATTTTCAAAGCGAAGGCTCCGGACCGGAACATAGGGGGAAATTAAATCTGAAAGATATGAGGGAGCAAATCCATGCACGATTTGGTATACTAGCAACAGAACCTTATAATCACATATTAAGCTAACAAGGACCCAATGCAGGTTAGCTAAAATCAGGGTCATGTGATCAAACTTTCTTGTCTTAGCTAAAAGCGTCGCTGCAGGCAGAGGGTCTTTACACATCTGTCATGAACCGGAACAGGATCAGGACCCAAACGCGTGACGTTTCTCACACAAGCTTTTTATTTGACGGGAAATGGGGATTCATGCACGTGAGGCAGCAGTCTGGCGTGGAATGACAGGAAGTCAGAGGCCGACCGGATGGATACCAATTGCCCGAGCAGATATCGGACAGGAAGGGACAGACAGGATTGATATCAAAACAGGAAATCAAAATTTAAGATGACAAACTAGACGGGAACGAAACTGGAAACCGATATTAAACAGGACAAAATAACCGGGAACAAAAACAGGATATCGAAATGAAACAGGACAAACTAGACGGAAATGTAACTGGAAACTGATATTAAACAGAACCAAAAAGCAGGAACAATACCGCACAGGAAATACCAACAGGAAACAGGACCGAGTCAAAACCCACGTCTTGCGGGGCAGAGGTTCGTTGACGGACTGACCAAGGAAGAGTGAGAGCGCTGAACTTAAATAGACAAAAAGCCAATCTGTTAATGAGCCGTAGCTAGCGCCACACGGGCTGGGCCAATTGGGCGCCATGGCAACCGTGACAACGTTACCAAATTGTCTAGCTTCACATCGTAAAAATAAATAAATAAAAACTAAATGCTGCTTTATTTATGTCAGGACTTCGAGAACTTATTTCATCAAATCTTTTTAACCAAACACTCTATCTCAGCCCAATCACATGCTAAGTCACAGGTGTCAAACTGGCGGCCCGCGGGCCGGATCAGGCCCGCCAAGGGATTGAATCCGGCCCGCGAGACAAGACTCAGAGAAGCGCAAGAGAAAAACAAGCTGCAGGTTGAAATAGGTCAACTTGATGTTGCCAAAGCCAGGTGCCTCTCACAAAGACACTGTACATGTATCTATTTCTCTCTCTCTCTCTCTCTCTCTCTCTCTCTCTCTCTCTCTCTCTCTCTCTCTCTCTCTCTCTCTCTCTCTCTCTCTCTCTCTCTCTCTCTTTCTCTCTCTCTCTCTCTCTCTCTCTCTCTCTCTTGCTTTCTCTCTCTCTTTCCTCTGTCTCTCTTTCGCTCTCTCTCTTTTTTTTTTCTCTATCTCTTTCTCTCCTCTTTTTTTCTTTCTCTCTCTCACTCTCTCTCTCTCTCTTTTTTTTCTCTCTCTCTCTCTCTCTCTTTCTCTCTCTCTCTCTCTCTTACTCTCTCTCTCTTTTTCACTCTCTCTCGCTCTCTCCTCTCTCTCTTTTTCTCCCTCCCTCTTCCACACCGTTTTTCCCACTCTCTCTCTCTCTCTCTCTCTCTTTCTCTCTCTCTCTTTTTCACTCTCTCTCGCTCCCTCTCCCTATCTCTTTCTCTCTCTCTTTCTCTTTCTCTATCTCTTTCTCTATCTCTTTCTCTCTCTCTTTCTCTCTCTCTCTTTCTCTCTCTCTCTCTTTCTCTTTTTCTCTTTCACTCTCTCTCTCTTTTCTCTCTCTTTTTTTTCTTTCTCTCTTTCTCTCTTTCTCTCTCTCTCTCTCTCTTTTTCACTCTCTCTCTTTCTATCTCTTTCTCTCTTCCTCTTCCACACCGTTTCTCTCTCACTCTCTGTCTCTGTCTCTTTCACTCTCTCCGTCTCTCTTTTTTTTATTCATTTGTTGCTCTTTGTCTCTTTCTCTCTCTGTGTCTTTTAACCTCTTTTGCTCTAACTTCCTTTTTTCCTTTTTTTTTTATATTTCTCTCCTTCCAACCCTTTGTGCTTTCTTTCCTCTTTTCTCTCTTTCTGTCTTTCTTTCTCTCTTTGTATTTCTTTCTTCCTCTCCTTTTCTTTTTCCCCTCTCTCACGACTTTTTATCTTTTGTTTCTCACGCTCTCTCCTTCTCTCTTTTTCTTTCTTTGTCCCACCCTCTCTCGTTTTCCCTCCATTTTTCTCCTATTTCTTTATCCCTCTTTTTCTTTCTCTTTAATCTGCTAGTCCGGCCCCCTGACAGAATGTTTGTTCTATGGTGTGCCCCCCCGAGTTAAAATGACTTTGACACCCCTACGCTAAGTTTTTTTTTCCTCGGGAACGCCGCCTAGCATGCTAAGTGGCCTTCTGCTCCGTGAAGTCGAACCGGTTTCAAACGAGGATGGAGAAAAAAGAAAAAACACGAGAATTGAAATGTTGACTGGAAGACGGAAGCAACAAAGCGGATGCAAAGCAACAACATGCTCCACTTTTTTGTTTCCTTCCCGCGCATTTGAATTGGTAATGTCAAATCTTTGTTTACGCGCCGCCATTGACTAATGACGAGCGTGCGCACAACTTATTGACTCATGGACCATAATTGTTTAATTATTAATCACTTTAGCGACGCATTAGCATTTGAAACGCCGCCGCGTTTTTTAACTTTGACGCGTTTTGCCGCCGCATCAAAGCTTCACGTTCCGTAGATTTCTTTGACGACCAACTCGACCGGGAAAAAAAAGTCAGTTGTACTATGGTTTAGGACCCGGGTGTCGAACAGGCGGCCCGCGGGCCGGATCAGGCGACGCTCAGAGAAGCGCAAGAGAAAAACAAGCTGCAGGTTTGAAATAGGTCAACTTGATGTGGCCAAAGAAAGGTGCCTCAAACAAAGACACAGTACTTGGATTTATTTCTCTCTCTCTCTCTCTCTCTCTCTCTCTCTCTCTCTCTCTCTCTCTCTCTCTCTTCTCTCTCTCTCTCTCATCCTCTCTTCTCTCTCTCTCTCTCTCTCTCTCTTTCCACCCCACTCTGTGTCTGTCTTTTTCACTCTCTGTGTCTCTCCTTTTCTCTCTCTCTCTCCGTCTCTCTTTTCCACCCCTTTTCTCCCACTCTGTCTCTGTGTTTTTTCACTCTTTGTGTCTCTATTTTCTCTTCCTTTGTTGCTCATTGTCTCTTTCTCTCTCTCTGTCTTTTAAACCTCTTTTGCTCTAACTTCCTTTTTTCCTTTTCTCTCTTTTCTTTCTCTCTTCATACCCTTTGCGCTTTCTTTTCTCTCTTCTCTCCCTTCTGTCTTTCTATTTCTCTTTGGATTTCTTTATTCCTCTCTCTTTCTTTTCCCCCTTTATCACGACTTTTTATCTTTTGTTTCTCATGCTTTCTCCCTCTCTCTCTTTTTCTTTCTATGTCCCACCCCTTTTGTCAGTCCGTCTGCAAACCTCTCTTGATACAAGGCAAACATTTTTTGACCCTGACTCTCGCCTGTCCCGTTTTTGCTCCGTTTGTCTCCGGCTACGACCTGTTTTGATCCCGTCCCGGCTTACGACCTCTTTTTTCCCCCGACTACGCCTACTCTCCCATTCTGGCTCACGACTCGTTTCCGACCGTAAAGCGCCTTGCTCTCCCAGTCTCGGCTACCGACCTGTTTTTCCGTCCCTGACACCGCCATCGCTCACTACGGAAGATCCACTTCCGTGTTCTGATCACAATGCGAGTAAGAGAGCGACTTGCATCCTGCGTCCAGTGATCACCGGATCGTTGGCGCAGACCTTCCTCTTTCCTTTAATAAAACTTGGGTCCTGTTTCCGTTCTGGTCCTGACAAGCACTTTTGACGTCAAACTGAGAAAACATAATGGGATGAGTCAAGCTAGCAGGTTTGGCTAACCTTCTCTTTTTAGAATTATATAAGCAAGCCTGTTATGGCACTCTATTTTGTGAACAGAAAAGTAGAGATTTTTCTAGTTACATGGCTTAAAAATTGTAGCCAGAAATTTCCAACGGCATGGCAAGAATCTAGGTTAGCACTTCTAGCCAATCAACATTTTATATTGAGAAAAATGTTTGAAAAATTGAGTTAGGCTAGCAGTTTTTGATAACCTGACAATTTAGAATCCTGTTCTCGTGCACAGCCCTTCCTCTTTCTGTCGTGTCCAGCATGGTCGCCGTGGCGACCGGCTGGCCCCGCCCCCTGGGCACCGGCTGTAGTAGATCAGCTAATTTGCGTGTGTGCTACTTAAGGGTGGGTTGTGGGTATTGCGGGTGCTGGTTCATTGCGTTTTCTGTTCTGCTTATTCTGTTCTGTCTGTCTGGAGGAAACCTGTGTTTGCATGTTTTGAGTAAAACCTGTTTTGTGAGTATTTTTAGTCTGAGTTCCTGTTTGCCTGTAAAGCCTGTTTTTGTTTGTTTTGTCCCTGAGTGTTGGACGACTTTTATTTTGCTAAATAAAAGTAAGGATCGGGGCAGCACGGCGGCGCAGTGGTTAGCGCTTGTGCGGCACAGTTCATGTCATGGGAACCTGTCGTGGGTTCAAATCCAGCTCCAGACATCCTGTGCGGAGTTTGTATGTTCTCCCCGTGCTTGCGTGGGTTTCCTCCCACGTTCCAAAAACATGCATTTCAGGTGAATTGGCCGGTCCAAATTGTCCCTAGGTGTGAATGAGCGAATGAGTTGTCTGTCCCTGTGTGCCCTGCGATTGGCTGGCAACCAGTTCAGGGTGTCCCCTGCCCACTGCCCGGAGATGGCTGGGATGGGCTCCAGCCCCCCCCGCGACCCTAATGAGGATAAGCGGTACGGCTAATGAGATGAGATGAGATGAAAAGTAAGGATCGTTAACGCGAATGAGGTCATCCTTCCTGCCTCGTGCCTCCGTTCTGGTCCGCTCTCGTGACACTTTCTTTCAATTAAACTTGTGGTAAACGTTACGCAATTGGGTCCTGATTCCGTTCTGGTCCTGACATGGCATCAAAGTTCCTATTTATATTATGTTGTCATGGAAACCATTAAGGAAATCGGCAACCCCATGCATCCTCCATTATACTGTGGACGGTGGATTGTTATGGTCGCCTTTCCCTGGTATTTTTCCAGTCCTAGTTTTTTAATACGATGTCAGGGAGAGTGTTCAAATCTTTTAGAGAAAGGGAAAATAAAAAAAATGAAAGAAGAGCGCCCCCACCCCTATGTGCACCCCCCCTCCTCAGCTCTCATCCTGACTCACACTTGATGTGATGCTGATGTTGTAAATGATGCCGAAGAAGGTCAATTATCACAAAACGCTAGCCAACGGGTGAGGGAGGGGAGGCAAAGTGGAGGGGGGGGGGGGGCAGTCTTTGAGTTCTTTGAGATTTTTTCCCTCTCGCTGTCTTTTTTGATTCACCAGAATAAACGAATCCGCTCCAGGTTGCCCCCCCCCCCTTTCCAAAATAACACCCGGGGCCCATTTTTCTCGGAGGAGGCCATTGTTTGGACTTTCCCCCCCCATACCTTTGACCGCTGGGGGGGTAATCAGGCGTGAGGATGTGAGTATCCAAGAGGGGGGAGTTTGGTGAGGGGGGGGGTTGTTAGCGCACGAGTGGATGAGCAGCCGCAATGCTAAACTGACCTCTGGGTGCCGCCGATCTGGTTGCGGGGGAGCTCAGTGACCGTGATGCCTTCAAGTGCGATGCCTTCAGGAGCATGTGTTAAATGGACTGATTGACAACGAGGCGGGACGCCGAAAAGACGGGAGAACAACCATCAAAGACCACAACGAGGCAATTTCAACCGGGACGCTATAATGGGGAATCGGGGTAAACAAGAGTTATGTTGAATTTTGGGATATTTCCAATTCTTTCAGGTTTTGGTGAACCGAAGAAGCGGATCCCAAGAAAATTAATTTTTAAAAAATTAACACGGTGGATGAGTGTTTTGCGTGTCCGTGGCGCATTTCTGAGGTCATGGGATCAAGTCCAGAAAACAGCCTCCCTGTGCCTGCCTGGGTCTCCTCCGGGCAATTCCAAAAACATGCATGTCAGGGTAATTGGCTGGTCCCTAGGTGTCACGGTTGCCCTGGTGCCCAATTGGCCCCGCCCGTGTGACGCCAGCGGCAGCTTGTCGACTGATTGGCTTGCCGTCAGTATTCAAACTCGGTCCTGTCAGTCCCCTTTTGTCGGTCCGTCTGCGAATCTCTGTTTTTACATGACAAGCCCTTTTTTCACCTGGCCTGTTTTTTGCTCCTGTTTGTCTCCCGTTAATAAGTTAGCAGTAGTTTACATGCATTTTTCGTTTCTGTACTACAAATCCCACAGTGGTTTAGGATTTCAAAAAAATCCCGGATGAAGAGAGCAAGCAATCGAAAAACTCAAATGCTGTCACGGTTGCCATGATGCCCAATTGGCCCCGCCCGTGTGGCACCAGCAGCAGTTTGTTGACAGATTGGCTCCCTGTCAGTATTTAAACAGTCCCCTTTTGTCGGTCCGTCTGCGAATCTCTGTTTTTACACGGCAAGCCCTTTTTCGCCTCTTGTTTGACTCTTGCTAAGATCTGTTTTGATCTCGACCACGTCTGCTCTCCCGTCCCGAGTTACGACCTGTTATGATCTCGACCGCGTCTGTTCTCCTCTCCTGGCTTTTTACTTGTTTCCGATCCTTACCACGTTTTTGCTCTTCTATCCCGGCTACTGACCTGTTTTTTCCATTCCCGACACCACCATCACTCGCCACGGAAGGTCCACTTCCGCGTTCAGAGCGACCTGCTCCCCGCGACCAGCGATCACCGAATCCTGTGTGCACTCTTTTCCCTTCTTCCCAATAAAACTGTGAGAAACGTTACGCGAGTGGGTCCTGTTTCTGTTCTGGTCTTGACACTAGGTGTGAATGAGCGAGTGAATCGTATGTCCCTGTGTGCCCTGCGACTGGCTGGCTACCAGTTCAGGGTGTCCCCTGCCCACTGCCCGAAGATAGCTGGGATGGGCTCCAGCACCCCCGAGACCCTACTGAGGATAAGCGGTGAAGATAATGGATGGATGGATGTTCTTGAGGACCCGGATCCTAGCTTCAGGAGCCCCCACCTGAATTGAGTTTGAGACCCCTGCTCCAGCTGGAAACGCCGCGGCTAACCAAAACAGCAGCACCGGATCATTTTTCTATTTGGACCGATGTGTTCCGGCACGCTCTCCCGTTTCGCACCCGCGTTTTATCTTTCAGTTGACATTGAATGCTTTTCTCTCGCCACATTACACTCGCGCACCTGTGCCGGACCACTCATGTGTTTGTGGGAGAGGAGGCGGGTGGGGGACATGAATTATGGGAGGGGGGTCTTGGAAAACACCAGAGCATCCTTCTCACACAAATAACAAACAGACATTTGCACACCGACACCAGGGGGGGGGGGCAATTGTGTTCAAGGAATTTATAAGTCAAATATTCTGAAGGATAGATAGCCGTAGGGAAATTCACACTTACAGCAGTATCCTTGTGTTGATTATTAGCAGATGAACAGGATGGCCTCGGGGTGCTGTGTTGTAGTTTAGCAACAGCGGAGTGGATGACGTCACACGCTAGGCCAAAAGTCCCTGCAGCAGATGGAAATCTTTGTGCCCAGGGTTACACCACCTCCTGTTCACGTAGACAGCAAGTCCGCCTACTCTCTGCTTCCCGCAGGCTTTCGTGTCTCTGTCTGCCCTAACAGCGCTGAAGCCGGGTAGCTCCACGTTAGCGTCCAGGATGCTAGACGTTTCCGTAAAACACAGCAAACTGCACTCCCTGTACGCTTTGATTTTTTAACCAGCACGTCGGTCTTATTTGGTAGAGAGTTCACATTTACCATGATTACGGACTTACCGAAAGCTTATAACGCCGCTAACCGCTTAGCCTTAGCTCCGGCTCTGCATCCACGATAGGGCCCCCTCTTCGCGCCGGCGCGAGAATTCTTCAGGGCAAGGAGTTGAAGGAACTCGTTTATTAAATTTCAAGTGAAATCTTCTAGTCGTGGGGTTGGGCACTTATGGCTCACACGTTTTGAAACATCTGATATTGTGTCTACATGTATGGGATCCACGCTTCACCTTGACACAAATTAATCAGTAGGCCATTTTATCACGCCCCAGGAACGGTGACGGGACCCAATTGTGTTTGTTTTACTCAGCTTTGTTTAGAAGAAGGAAAGGGCTTGCACCCACGATCCGGGGATCGTCGGTCACGGGAAGTGGATCGCTGGGAACGCGGAAGTGGCAATGTCGAGAGCGAGAAAAAACGGGTCGATGGCCGGGACGAAGGAGCAAAAACATAAACGGGTCCAGAAAAGAGGTCGGCAACGGGAATCAGACGGTAAACAGGGCAGGATAGGATCAGGAGTCACAAAAGCTTGCCCAGCGTGTAGCGTAGGTTCGCAGACGATTCGACGAATGTTGTCAGGAAGGCGGGGTATTAAAAAGAGTCCAACAGCCAATCAGGGTCCGAAGCGGAATCAAGTGCCCCGCTTCAGTAATCATGACACATTTTTGTTTCAGGGCAGCCATTTTTGGTCAAAACCCCGGACTCCTCTCGAGGAATTCGTCCCCATTTGTATCAGGTGTCCTCCAATTTTTTTCCCCCCGATTTCACGTAGACCGAGTGATTTTGAAGCTTCTTCTGATGAATGTGAATAAACTGCTGAATTAATCATCTGATTGGTCACAGAGAGAAGGCACCTGCGCTTCTCCACACCTGCGTCCCCCCAATTCTACCAGCTAACATTACGTTTTCTGCAGAAACAAAAATGCTTTTGCTAGCTAAGGAGTCTATAACCCTTTTCAAGCGTCTAGCTACTTTTTGTTCCTAGTTAGCGCAAAGGGGACCTGGTTTGGTATGAATTTCTAAGATAGCAACTTAGCTAAAATGTAGTTCGATAATTAAAAGTAGAAGGGTAAAAAACTGAAAAGGGAGCTAGATTGCTAGCTAAAAGAGTAAAAATCCCCCTTAAAAGCAAGATAGCTAGCTAGAAGGGAAACCAAAGTTTAGCTTGATAACTAGCAAAAAAGATAACAAGTGAGGTAAACAAAAAATCGTAAATAGCTAGCTAGATAGTTAGATATAAACTAAACAAAAGTTTAGCTCGATAAAAAGCAAAAAAAAAAAAAATTAGCTAGATAGCATGCAAAAATTGTAAATAGCTAGCTAGATAGCTAGCTAGAAAGTAAACCAAAGTTTAGCTTGATAAAAATAAAAAAGATCAAAATTTAGCTAGATAGCATGCAAAAACTGTAAATAGCTAGCTAGATACTTAGCTAAAGGGTAGCTTGTTAGTTCCCTGAAAAGGTAAACAGGTAAAAAACTAAAAGGGAGCTAGATAGCTAGCTAGAATGTAGACCAAAGTTTAGCTTGATAAAAAGCAAAAAAAAATTAAATTTGGCAAGATAGCATGCAAAAAATGAAAATAGCTAGCCAGATAGCTTGCTACAAAAGGTATCTTCATAGTTACCTGAGAACGTAAACAGGTAAAAAAGGGAGCTAGATTGCTAGCTAAAAGAGTAAAAAGTTAACTACATAGCCAGATAGAACATTTTTAAAAAGCTAGCTAGCTAACTGGAAAATAGGCAAACATTTAGTTTGATAACTAGCAAAAAAAGATAAAATGTTAGCTAGATAGGATGCAAAAATGTAAATAGCTAGCTAGATAGCTAGCTAAAAAGGTAGCTTAATAGTTACCTGGAAAGGTAAACAGATAAAATACTAAAAGGGAGCTAGATAGCTAGCTAAAAGAGTATAACGTTAACTACGTAGCCAGATAGAATGGTTTAAAAAAAAGCTAGCTAGGTAACAGGAAAAGAGGCCAACATTTAGCTTGATACCTGGTAAAAAAAGATAAAATGTTAGCTCGATAGCATGCAAAAATGTGAACAGCTAGCTAGATAGCTAGCTAAAAAGGTAGCTTGATAGTTACCTGAAAAGGTAAACAGGTAAAAAACTAAAAGGGAGCGAGGTAGCTAGCTAAAAGAGTATAACGTTAACTACGTAGCCAGATAGAAAGGTTTAAAAAAAAAAAGCTAGCTAGGTAACAGGAAAAGAGGCCAACATTTAGCTTGATACCTAGTAAAAAAAATAAAATGTTAGCTTGATAGCATGCAAAAAAATGTACAAGGTTAGCTAGACAGCCTGCTAAAAGGCTGAAAATGTAGGAAGATAGCTAGCGACAAAACTAAAAAAGTAGCCAGATAGCTAGCTAAAAGAAAACTATATGTTTTTGCTCATTCGTTAATACTATGTTATTATCGCATTCATTCTTAAAAATAGGATCAAATAGACCCATTTCAAAACGCTTTACTTGACAATCACAATGACCCATCACTAGTGAGCAGTGTTTCCTCTAAGCTGCGCACATTCTCAGCGCACAAGAAAATCTAGCCAGCGCACAAAAATCAGGGCTCAAAATTACTAATTAAGAAGCGACTTAAGTCAAAGTTACAGTGCATGAAGGTCAAAATACACGGGTTCCCCTGTGTCCTAAATGTGGTATTTTGAAGTCGAGTCGACGTAGAACGAAGTTTAGTAAAGTTAGTAGAGTTTGTCGAGAACCGGCTTCTTCGGCTCGGCTCACTAAAAGGAACCGGCTCTTTCCGGTCCTAAACGGCTCTTCAGGTTGTTTTTGCTTCTTTCATCCCAACGTGACCAAATATTAAATAAAATGATGCACAAAATGGCTTAAAGGAAGGCCGGAAATAGAACAAAAAAAAGATAAAAATACCAAAATGAAAAAGTAGTGAAAAGCTGAGAAAAAAAGAAACAAAAGGAAGAGGAAAAAAAGAAGGAAAAATTTAGAAAAAAAGCCAGAAAAAAAGAAAAGAAAGAAAAGAAAAGAAACACAATGAGATTTTTTTAAAGGAATTAAAAAAAATAGAAAAAAAACAGGGAAAAAGAAGAAAAAGTTTGTGTTTCATTCAAATAATTTCCAATTTTATCAAGTGAATCTTGTTGCCAACATTGTACTTCCACTCAAAAATGTGATTAAGTACAGTTCTGTATCTTACAACCGACTAAATAAGCCCCCAAAAATCTTAATATTATGCGACAAAATATATCAGGAAATAAAAAGAAATGGATATCTTGTGAAAGAATTGTAAGAACAAATGACGTTTGTAGGCCATCGTACATGAGTCAATTCATTCAAAAGAGAAAAATCATTTTGCATTGCCGCAAACTCAGCAAAATGTCAAGTTTTGGACATGTTTGATAATGACTTAGTTGCCACACTTGGGATTGCTGTTGCTCACTGTTGTTTCAAGCGTTGCTCACCGACTTTGTGTAAACGCTCAGACCCCTGGATAATTAGAGGGAACATTGCTGGTGAGCTATTTCCAGCACAGCTGACTGGTCACCTCAACTGTCCTTAGGGGGCACCCTGGAGCCCGCGGGCTTCGCTTTGGAAACCCCTGTGCTGGCTGATGTTTATGAAAGATGGGCGCTAAAAAGGAAGTCTCCCGACTTAGAAGCCCCTCCCCTCGTCGGCCGATACTGGACATTGTGCTGACACTTTGAGAAAAATGACCGCATTGTTTCCCATCGTTGCCGGGAAATAACAAGTTAGGCTTCAAAGGCGATTCGGGAACATTAAAGCGCAAACGTGCACTTAAAAAATGGAACAAAAAACTGAAAACTTACAATGGGTTAGCTCGGCTAGCTTAAAAGCTATTAGCGATGCTGTGAGAGAGGTTTAGTACATGGTAAAACGGACTGCATTTATATGGCGCTCTGACCAGTCACTGAGGACCTCCAAAGCGCTTTACAATCCACTTCACACTTTACCCATTCACACACACACTCACACACCGATAGCGGCGTCAGCCATGCAAAACCTGCTTATCGGGGCCAGGAGAGGGTTCAGTGCCTTGCCCAACCACTTTCACATTTAACTCAGAGGAGCCAAGAATCGAACCTTTGACCTATATAAACCCACTCCTATCTGTCCCCTTTTGTCAGTCCGTCTGCAAACCTCAGTTAACACTAGGCAAGCTTTTTCCACCCTGACTCATTCCTGTTTTTGCTCCCGTCTGTTTTCCGGCTTCGATCCGTTTTTTGATCCTGACCACGTCTACTCTCCCGTCCCGGCTTTCGACCTCTTTTCGTCCCCCGACCACGTCTACTCTCCTTTCCTGGCTGCACTCGCTTCCTACCCTGACCACGTTTTGGCTCTCCTGTCCCAGCTACTGACCCGTTTTCCGTTCCCGACACTGCCATCGCTCGACACGGAAGATCCACTTCCGTGTTCAGAGCGACCTGCTTGCCGCGTCCAGCAATCACTGGATCGTGGACGCAACCCTTTCTTCCTTTCTTCCAATAAAACTTGTGAGAAACGCAAGTGGGTCCTGTCTCTGTTCAGGTCTTGACATATAAGGCTTATATAAGTCTTTTAATTTGTGTGCGGCTCCAGACAGATTGGATTTTTTGGGGTCCAATATGGCTCTTTCAACATTTTGGGTTGCTAGCCCCTGCTCTAACTAAAATGTCTGAAAATTTTTTCCTGACAGTACTGTAAACGGGACTGCCAGGGTAAGGCCAGGCCAGCTCTTTTGACTCCTGACTCTATCCTGCCTTGTTTTCCTTCTGATTCCCATTGCCGACCTCTTTTTCTGAACCCGTTTTACGTTTTCGTTCCTCCGTCCCGGCTATCGACCTGTTTTTTCTCGCTCTCGACACTGCCACGTTCCCAGTGAAGGATTTTATACATTGGACCATAAAGGAATTTATATGATTGAATACAAATGACATTTAATGCAAAATATATTCACTGACTGGGCTGTGGTGCGAGGTCAGGGCACCCTGGTGGAAAATGATGTTTACAGGAACGGCAGGAACGGGACATATGGCTGATAAAATAATCAGCACATCCGGACGCTGTTGACGCAGAAAGGCCCTGATGACGTAGAAACGCTCCGTGTTGTTTTGAGTACCCCAGACATCGGGACTCTCGTCTACAAGATGGTGAAGCCCAGGGGGCTTCCTTGGCGCGCCCATGGGAGGAGTCGGCACGCCATTATGCAGGGAGAAGATGGCCAATAGGAGAAAGCTAAAGGACTTGAGAAAAAGGCTTCCCAGAGACTCCGACGTCACTAATTCGGCCATTTTCGATGGAGTACACTTTTTGGGGAAATTAAATCTGCCCCCGTGTGGAAATGTCTGCTTCCTGTTTATCTTTTACCTCAAGAAACGAGCGCGCATAAATTATTCGGTGAATGTAGGTTGTGTTTTGTTAATGGAGTCAGATAACTTGTTCGAACAATTTGGTAAACGCTACATTTTGATATTTAATTCCAACAAAACGAACGCAATTGAGTCCTGTCTCTGTTCCTGGTTTGTGACAGAATGAACGAGCGAATTGTCTGTCCCTGTGTGCCCTGCGATTGGCTGGCAACCAGTTGAGGATGTCCCCTGCCCACTGCCCGAAGATAGCTGGGATGGGCTCCGGTACCCCCGCGGCCCTACTGAGGATAAGCGGTGCGGATAATGGATGGATTTTGTGTGACGATTGACCTTCCTCACTATCAATTGCATCATGTGTGGGAGTGGGTGCGTTGGGGGAGGGGAGGTCGTCAGAAAATGAGGCCCGGCCGATATTGTTTGATTGGATTTCTCCTTTTCAAGGTTTCGGGATCATTACGGGAATTCATTTGAAGTGTTGCCCGCAAATGAAACGGCGACTTTAATTATTCCACTTTTGCGTTTCCTGTGTGAATGTGAGAGAGAGAATGTGAGAGATGTTGTGCGTGTGTGTGAGAAGAGGGGAGGGGGATTAAAATCATCTTGGAAAACCACACCGAGTGAGATGGAGACGTTTGACCTTATTTGGTCGTGTCCTCGTCTCACTTTCCGTCTCGACAATGCGCAGAATGTTTGCTTTCAAAAATGACAGGTGCGGCTTATAATCAGGTGCGCCTTATAGTCCAGTTTTAGTCTATCCTTTCGATTTAGTCCAGAAATTACAGTACAGACACCAGTTTTTGTGAAACCATTTGCTTAAATTTTCTCGTGTCTTCCTGTCTCAACAATGTACAAGACTTGTTTTTCCTTTATAAAAGCAATATGTGCGGCTTATGATCAGGTGCGCCTTATAGTCCAGTTTTAGTCTATTCTTTCAATTTAGTCCAGAAATTACGGTAGCCCGACACCAGTTTTTATGAAACTAAATGCCCAAATATCCTTGTGTCTTCCACTCATAACAATGTACAAAACATTTTTTTCCTTTTATAAAAGCAATACGTGCGGCTTATAATCAGGTGCGCCTTATAGTCCAGTTTTAGTCCATCCTTTCGATTTAGTCCAGAAATTACAGTAGCCTGACACCAGTTTTTATGAAACCATTTGCTTAAATTTGCTCGTGTCTTCCTGTCTTAACAATGTACAAAACATTTTTTTCCTTTTATAAAAGCAATACGTGCGGCTTATAATCAGGTGCGCCTTATAGTCCAGTTTTAGTCTATTCTTTCAATTTGGTTCAGAAAGTACGGTAGCCCGACACCAGTTTTCATAAAAGCGTTTTCACAAATTTGCTCGTGTCCTTCCGTCTTAACAATGTACAAAACATGTTTTTCCTTTATAAAATCAATATGTGCGGCTTATGATCAGGTGCACCTTATAGTCCAGTTTTAGTCCATCCTTTTGATTTAGTTCAGAAAGTACGGTAGCCCGACACCAGTTTTCATAAAAGCGTTTTCACAAATTTGCTCGTGTCCTTCCGTCTTAACAATGTACAAAACATGTTTTTCCTTTATAAAATCAATATGTGCGGCTTATGATCAGGTGCGCCTTATAGTCCAGTTTTAGTCCATCCTTTCGATTTAGTCCAGAAATTACAGTAGCCTGACACCAGTTTTTATGAAAGCATTTGCTTAAATTTGCTCGTGTCTTCCTGTCTTAACAACGTACAAAACATTTTTTTCCTTTTATAAAAGCAATACGTGCGGCTTATAATTAGGTGCACCTTATAGTCCAGTTATTCTTTCAATTTAGTCCAGAAATTACGGTAGCCCGACACCAGTTTTTATGAAACCAAGTGCCCAAATATTCTCGTGTCTTCCACTCATAACAATGTACAAAACATTTTTTTCCTTTTATGAAAGCAATACGTGCGGCTTATAATCAGGTGCGCCTTATAGTCCAGTTTTAGTCTATTCTTTCAATTTGGTTCAGAAAGTACGGTAGCCCGACACCAGTTTTCATAAAAGCGTTTTCACAAATTTGCTCGTGTCCTTCCGTCTTAACAATGTACAAAACATGTTTTTCCTTTATAAAATCAATATGTGCGGCTTATGATCAGGTGCGCCTTATAGTCCAGTTTTAGTCTATCCTTTTGATTTAGTTCAGAAAGTACGGTAGCCCGACACCAGTTTTCATAAAACTGTTTTCACAAATTTGCTCGTGTCTTCCTGTCTCAACAATGTACAAGACATGTTTTTCCTTTATAAAAGCAATATGTGCGGCTTATGATCAGGTGCCCCTTATAGTCCAGTTTTAGCCTATTCTTTCAATTTAGTCCAGAAATTACGGTAGCGTGACACCAGTTTTTATGAAACTGAGTGCCCAAATATCCTCGCGTCTTGCTCTCATAATAATGTACGAAACATTTTTTTTCCTTTTATGAAAGCAATACACGCGGCTTATAATCAGGTGCACCTTATAGTCCAGTTATTCTTTCAATTTAGTCAAGAAATTCCGGTAGGTCAACATCAGTTTTTATGAAACCGTGTGCCCAAATATCCTTGTGTCTTCCTGTTTTACCAATGTACAAAACATGTTTTTCCTTTATGAAAGCAATACTTGCGGCTTATAATCAGGTGACACTTATGGTCCAGTTTTTAGTCAATTCTTTCAATTTAGTCTAGAAATTACTGTAGCCTGACACCAGTTTTTATGAAAACGTTTTACCAAATTTGCTCGTGTCCTTCCATCTTAACAATGTACAAAACATGTTTTTCCTTTATAAAAGCAATACGTGCGGCTTATAATCAGTTTACACTTATGTCCAGTTTTTAGTCTATTCTTTCAATTTAGTCTAGAAATTACAGAAGCCCAACACCAGCTTTTATGAAACCGTTTGCCTAAATTTGTTCGTGTCTTCCTGTTTTAACAATGTACAAAATTTTTATTTTCCTTTATGAAAACAATGCGCGCGGCTTATAATCAGGTGCGCCTTACTGTCCAGTTTTTGTTCTATCCTTTCAATATAGTCAAGAAATTACCGTAGCCCGATAACAAATTTGCTCGTGTCTTCCTGTCTCAACAATGTACAAAACCTTTTTTTCCTTTATAAAAGCAATACTGGCGGCTTATAATCAGGTACAGTCCAGTTTTTAGTGTATTCTAACATTTCAAATTTGGTCGTGTTCTTTTCCAACTTCCTGTCTTAATAATGTACAAACTGTTTTATCCTTTATAAACATAAAAAGGTGCGGCTTATAGTCAGGTGAGCCTTATAGTTTTCGATTAATTCCAACAATTCAGGTTATATTTTTTCTTTTTTTGGAACATGCCACTTTCTTTATGGTGCAATCAAGGAAATGCACAAATTTGGTCACGTCCTCGTCCCACTTCCTGTTGTAAAAATGTACTTTTTTTTATCAAAAACAAAAGGAGGTGCTTAAAATAAGATTAGAATTGTAATTATAAAAACAAGATGGGTCATAAGCCGGGACGGGAGAGAAAATGTGGTTGGAATCAAAAGCGTAGTGTTAAACACAGAAATAGAAACAGCTACGGAGACTGCGCCTTTTAAAACGGGGAAGCCTATGCTTGTTAAAATACGGTATATGAAACAGATAGGAGAGACAAATCAACCACTTGGTGGCATCGGTACACCATGTTGGATTTAATTCAGCACAACTTTTGAGTAGAAAATAAAGAGTAGAGGATTAAAGTCATCATTTCTCCTTTTTGGAATTCTCCATTGTGAGTTTTTGTTTCCACATGCGCCAAAAATCATAATATTTCAAAAGAAATCAGATTCCTACAATCGGAACATATTCCAAATGGTGAAGTGAATCTTCCGGAGCGGGAGATCGTTGTGTCGAGGACGGAAAAATAGGTCGATAACCGGGACAGGAGAGCAAAACATGGTCGGGATCAAAAACGGGTCGTAAGCCGGGACGGGGGAGCAAAACGTGGTCGGGGTCAAAAAACAGGTCGGAGCCGGACACAAACGGGGAGATCAGGAAGGGACGGGTGGAAAAAACGAATGCAAAAACGGGACAGGCGGGAGTCAGGGTCAAAATGCTTGCCTTGTAACAACAGAGGTTCGCTGACGGACCGACAACCGGAGAGTGACAGGACGGGGCTCAAAACAGGACAAAAACGGACAATCAGACATGCTCCAGTTTTTAGTCTATTTTAACAATCGAGTTCATATATATCTTTCTCTCTTCGTTGCGGCGCAATGGAGGAAATGCGATTGCCCAAATTTGGTCGTGTCCTTTTCTAACTTCCTCTCTGCAAACCCCTCCCCCTTCGCTCCCCCCCACACTTCCAAAGTGTTGGTTCCAACATTTCAATAAATTGAGCAAGGGAGGCATTACGGTTAATCCGGGCCGGCACATTGTGTTTGGCAGGCGCGTGCTCGGGATTGAGGATTACTATTAGCTGGATGGAAAGCCTTCGCTCGTTTCGAGCGCTAAAATTAAAAAGAGAACTAATACTTCTTGGGACAATTGTACTTTTTCTTTTTCTTGGCAGAATCCGAACGCCACCTCCTCTCTCTCTCGCTCTTCCCTATCAACGACAGATGCTCCATCGGAGGAAATTTAAAACTCATAAATACGTTTTCAAAAGTATTGTCCTCGAGTGCCAAAACGTAAGAAATAATATATAAACTGTCACGACCGGAACGGAAGTAGAACCCAGGTGCGTAACGTTACTCCCGATCCGGTGCTCGCTAGACGCGGGAGGCAAACCACTCACGGGATCGAAGCGTGTTCAGAATGCAGAAGTGGATCTTCCGGAGCGGATATCGTAGCGTAGTTAGACGGAAAATCAGGTTGTTAGCCGGGACGGGAGAGCAGAACGTGGTCGGGGTCAAGAAACGGGTGGTAGCAGGAGACAAATGGGGAAATTAGGAACGGACGAGTGGAAAACGGGTGACAAAACGGGACCGATGGGAGTCAGAGGTAAAAATGCTTGCCTTGTGAAAACAGAGGTTCGCTGATGGACTGACAAAGGGTGAGTAAAAGCACTGAGCTTAAATAGGAGGGGGAATCAATCAGGTAAGCAGCAGCAGCCGGCACCAAATGAGCGGGCACAGGTGAGTGTAACGACTAATCATGACATATACATATATTTTTTTTTCCCAACTATTCTAGGGGCTGACGGGTCTGGGTCCAAAAAACGGGTCGTAAGCCAGGACAGGAGATCAAAACGGGGTCAGGGTCAAAAAACGGGTGGTAGCAGGAGACAAACGGGGAAATCAGGAACGGACGAGTGGAAAATGGGTGACAAAACGGGAGCGAGCGACGGGAGTCAGAGTTAAAAATGCTTGCCTTATGAAAACAGAGGTTCACTGACGGACTGACAAAGGGCGAGTGAAACGAATTGAGCTTGAATAGGAGGGGGAACCAATCAGGTAACCAGCAGCAGCTGGCGCCAAACGAGTGACACAGGTCAGTGTAATGAGTAATCATGACATATATATGTTTTTCCAAACTATTCTAGTGGCTGACTGGTCGGAGTCAAAAAACGGGTCATAGCAGGAGACAAATGGGGAAATTAGGAACGGACGAGTGAAAAACGGGTGACAAAACGGGGCCGACGGGAGTCAGAGTCAAAAATGCTTGCCTTGTGAAATCAGAGGTTCGCTGAAGGACTGACAAAGGACGAGTGAAAGCACTGAGCTTAAATAGGAGGGGGAACCAATCAGGTAACCAGCAGCAGCTGGCACCAAACGAGCGGGCACAGGTGAGTGTAATGAGTATTCATGATATATATATATATATATATATATATATATATATATATATATTTCCAAACTATTCTAGTGGCCGACGAGGTCGGGGTCAAAAAATCGGGTCTTAAGCCAGGGCGGTAGATCAAAACGTGGTCGGGGTCAAAAAACAGGTCGTTGCAGGACACAAACGGGGGGAATCAGGAACGGACGAGTGAAAAACGGATGACAAAACGGGGCCGACAGGAGTCAGAGTCAAAAATGCTTGTCTTGTGAAATCAGAGGTTCGCTGAAGGACTGACAAAGGGCGAGTCAAAGCACTGAGCTTAAATAGGAGGGGGAACCAATCAGGTAACCAGCAGCAGCTGGCGCCAAACGAGCGACACAGGTGAGTGTAATGAGTAAAATGAGAAAAAAAGGTTCTCGGATAGATGCTAATCCTGTTAGTTGCCTATTAGTTGATCGACTTGAAAACGATGTTCACGCTGGTAATTGCGCTTATGATGCTAACTAGCTACCTTTTAGTGTTAAGGGACGACGGATCGTCTCAAAAGTACATACTGTATTAACACACACAGCACCGCTATAGGCTAAGCTAAAAAACAAGTCCCTATCATAAGAACATCTCCAACGACCTCTCCTGGTCTGCAAACACCAGAGCGGTAGTAGGGAAGGCCCAGCAGCGACTGCATTTCCTGAGAGTGCTCAGGAAAAATAATCTAAAACAACAGCTGCAGGTGTCCTTTTACAAAGCCACAGTGGAGAGCATTCTAACAAACTGCATTACGGTGTGGTATGCCGGGTGCACTGCAGTAGATAGGAAAACGCTACAGAGGGTCATCAAAACAGCCCAGAAAATCGTCGGTTGCTCTCTGCCCAGTCTGGAGGACATTGCCAGCTCTCGCTACAGGTCACACAAAGCAAAAACAAACTATATGCTAAGCTAACAAAAAAGTCCCTATAAAAAGACCAGTAACATTTTGTTAGCGGAAAAAACGTTCTAGGATGGATGCTAATCATGCTAATTGCTCATCAGCGGCTTCAACACAATACTAACCCTGACGATGAAATTTGCGCTCAACTTGATGGCTGATTCTAGATTGTTTCATATTCCAGATTTTTTTTATTTTTGGCTTCATTCATCTCTCTTTCAACTGCCCTATTTTTTGCGTGCCCTGTCGGTTAACGTCCTCGTTCCGCGCTAGCATGCTAAGACGCCAACTAGCCGAAGAAACAAGTCCCTATAATAAGACCAGTAACATTTTGTTAGCGGAGAAAAAGGGTTCTCGGTTAGATGCTAATCCTGCTAATTTCTTATTAGCTGATCGACTTGAAAACGATGCTCACGCTGTTAATCGCGCTTATGATGCTAACTAGCTATCTTTTAGTGTTAAGGGATGACAGATCATCTCAAAAGTTCATATTATCACACAAAGCACTGCTATATGCTAAGCTAACAAAGAAGTCCCTATAATAAGACCAGTAAAATTTTGTTAGCGGAGAAAAAAAGGTTCTCGGTTAGATGCTAATCCTGCTAATTGCTTATTAGCTGATCGACTTGAAAACGATGTTTACTCTGCTAATTGCGCTTATGATGCTAACTTGCTATCTTATAGTGTTAGGGAACAACGGATCATATCAAAAGTATACATTATCACACACACACACACAGCTCCGCTATATGCTAAGCTAACAAACAAGTCCCTATAATTAGAACAGTAACATTTTGTTAGCGGGAAAAAAAGGTTCTCGGATAGATGCTAATCCTGCTAATTGCTTATTAGCTCATAGACTTGAATGTTATGCTCACGCTTGTAATTGCGCTGATGATGCTAACTAGCTATCTTATAGTGTTAAGGGATGACAGATCATCTCAAAAGTACATATTATCACACACAGCACCGCTATATGCTAAGCTAACAAAGAAGTCCCTATTATAAGACCAGTAACATTTTGTTAGCGGAAAAAACGTTCTAGGATGGATGCTAACCATGCTAATTGCTCATCAGCTGCTTCAACATGTTAACAATGCTAACCCTGAAGATGAAATTTGCGCTCAACTTGATGGCCGATTCTAGATTGTTTCATATTCCAGATTTTTTTTATTTTTGGCTTTATTCATCTCTCTTTCAACTGCCCTATTTTTCTGTTCCGCGCTAGCATGCTAAAACGCCAACTAGCCGAAGGTGGAGAACCAATCGATGATGACATCCCCCCCCCTCTTTAAACTGCCGTCGCCATCACATTAGCACCTAGCGACGTGGAGCTAAACGATACCCTTCGCCGTGCCTCCATTTGCACCTTCGTCTTCCTCGTCCCTCCTCCTCTTCCTCTCGCCTTCTCGCCTTCAATTATTCATTTGATTTAGCGTGCCGCTCGCTCCCTTTTTTATACATTTCATTATGTTGTATGACTTTACAGCCACTGGCTGGAAAATGACAATTATTGTGCTCCAGCAGCCCGCTATTACGACGCTAGCGCGTACGCGTTAGCTTCGGCGACGCTCTTTTTAAAGCTTAAATGTCATCTTAGAAACGCCATCAATTTCAAAGGCGCTAATGAGACAAAGTGGAGAGAATATCGGCTGCCCGTCAAGTTCGTTTGACACGTCGTCACACCGATGTGGCCCTGGGGCCGTAGTTTGCCCACCTCTGCATTATAATATACTAAGTGTGTTCTGGTCATCAATAGGGAGTCAGCCTCCAAACATTTTGAGGATAATCAAGATGCTAAATGGTAAATGGTCTGTATTTCTATGGCGCTTTTCAAGTCAATGAAGACCTCCCAAAGCGCTTTACAATGTGCTTCACACTTACCCTTTTACACACACACACTCACACACCAATAGGGAGTCAGCCTCCAAATGTTTTGAGGATAATCAAGATGCTAAATGGTAAATGTTCTGCATTTCTATAGCGCTTTTCAAGTGAATGAAGACCTTCCAAAGCGCTCTACAATGTGCTTCACACTTACCCATTCACACACACACACACACACTCACACACCAATAGGGAGTCAGCCACCGAACGTTTTGAGGATAATCAAGATGCTAAATGATAAATGGTCTGTATTTCTATGGCGCTTTTCAAGTCAATGAAGACCTCCCAAAGCACTTTACAATGTGCTTCACACTTACCCATTCACACACACACTCACACACCAATAGGGAGTCAGCCTCCAAATGTTTTGAGGATAATCAAGATGCTAAATGGTAAATGGTCTGCATTTCTATAGCGCTTTTCAAGTGAATGAAGACCTTCCAAAGCGCTCTACAATGTGCTTCACACTTACCCATTCACACACACACACACACACTCACACACCAATAGGGAGTCAGCCACCGAACGTTTTGAGGATAATCAAGATGCTAAATGATAAATGGTCTGTATTTCTATGGCGCTTTTCAAGTCAATGAAGACCTCCCAAAGCACTTTACAATGTGCTTCACACTTACCCATTCACACACACACTCACACACCAATAGGGAGTCAGCCTCCAAACGTTTTGAGGATAATCAAGATGCTAAATGGTAAATGGTCTGTATTTATATAGCGCTTTTCAAGTCAATGATGACCTATCAAAGAGATTTACAATGTGCTTCACACTTACCCATTCACACACACACACACACACACCAATAGGGAGTCAGCCTCCAAATGGTTTGAGGATAATCAAGATGCTAAATGGTAAATGGTCTGCATTTCTATAGCGCTTTTCAAGTCAATGATGACCTATCAAAGAGGTTTACAATGTGCTTCACACTTACCCATTCACACACACACTCACACACCAATAGGGAGTCAGCCTCCAAACGTTTTGAGGATAATCAAGATGCTAATTGGTAAATGGTCTGTATTTATATAACGCTTTTCAAGTCAATGAAGTGCTCCCAAAGCGCTTTACAATGTGCTTCACACTTACCCATTCACACACACACTCACACACCAATAGGGAGTCAGCCCTCCAAATGTTTTGAGGATAATCAAGATGCTAAATGGTAAATGGTCTGCATTTATATAGCACTTTTCAAGTGAAAGAAGACATTCCAAAGCGCTCTACAATGTGCTTCACACTTACGCATTTACACACACACACACACACACACACACACACCAATAGGGAGTCAGCCTCCAAACGTTTTGAGGATAATCAAGATGCTAAATGGTAAATGGTCTGCATTTCTATAGCGCTTTTCAAGTGAATGAAGACCTTCCAAAGCGCTCTACAATGTGCTTCACACTTACCCATTCACACACACACTCACATACCAATAGAGAGTCAGCCTCCAAACGTTTTGAGGATAATCAAGATGCTAAATGGTAAATGGTCTGCATTCATATAGCGCTTTTCAAGTCAATGATGACCTATCAAAGAGGTTTACAATGTGCTTCACACTTACCCATTCACACACACACTCACACACCAATAGGGAGTCAGCCTCCAAATGGTTTGAGGATAATCAAGATGCTAAATTGTAAATGGTCTGCATTTATATAGCGCTTTTCAAGTCAATGATGACCTATCAAAGAGGTTTACAATGTTCTTCACACTTACCCATTCTCACACACACTCACACACCAATAGCGTCCATGCAGCCATGCAAGGCGCCGACCCGCTCTATTCTAGGACCTCGGAATTATCCGGAAACAATTTCAGACTTGAATTCCCCGAGCGATAGAGTCGACGGAGACCACCCGGATCGAGATAGTCCGCCCGGTAACAGGGGGAGGCTATCGGGGGCGGCCATCTTGGACAATACGGCGTCGGCGGCGCTTTTGTTAGCTAGCCGCATGCTAATGAGGACAAACACCGTCGCGAAGCTGTAAAGTTTATCGCGCTGGTTTTTTGGGGGACGGCGCTCGGCTATCGGACGGCCGGCGAGTCGGCCAATCTAGGGGGCGCCGTTAGCGCGGCTCCTCAAACACGGGCGAGCGATCGCTGTTTGCTCACATTTGCGGCGCTTAACGTTTCGTGCTCACCGTTTGAGTTAGGAATCTCCGGCGTCACCCGACGTGAATCTCAGGGGGGTTTAGCAAATACGTGGCAACGTTGTTTTTCTTGCTTTATTCTTGTCGAAATTTGATTTTCTTTTGACCCCCTTTTTCTTGCTTTCTTTCTCATTTCTTCTCTATTTTCTCCTTTTACTTTTTTACTTATTTTTCTTTGCCTTTCTCATTCATTTCCTGCTTTTTTTCTACCTACTTACCTACCTACTCATATATCCACACATCCCAATTACTTACCTACCTGCTTACCTACCTACCTACAGTACTTACTTACTTACTTACTCAATTACCCACTTACTCACTTACTCACGTACTTAATTACTCACTTATTTACTTGCTTGCTTGCTTACTTAATCAAATACTAAATTACCCACTTACCCGCTTACTTACTCACTTACTCACTTATTTACTCACTCACTTACTCATTTACTCACTTGCTTACTTACTCAATTACTCACTTATTTACTTACTCAATTACTCGTTTGCCCACTTATTCACTTTTTGACTTAGTTGCTTGATTGCTTACTTACTTACTCTATTACTCAATTACTCACTTATTTACTTATCCAATTACTCAATTACTCAATTACTCAATTACCCACATACTCACTTATTTACTTACTCACTTACTCACTCAATTACTCAATTACTCAATTGCTCAATTGCTCAATTGCTCAATTGCTCAATTGCTCAATTGCTTGCTTACTAACTTACTTACTACTACACTTATTTACTCACTTACTTACTCACTCACTCACTTACTCACTTGTTTACTTAGTCAATTACTCACTTATTTTCTTACTCAATTACTTTATTACTCAAAATCCCACTTACTCACTTATTTACTCACTTAATTACCCACTTACTCACTTGCTTACTTACTCAATTACTCACTTCTTTATTTACTCAAATACTCAATAACTCAATTACCCACTTACCCACTTACTAATTTACTAACTTACTTACTTGCTTGCTTACTTAGTCAACTACTCACTTATTTACTTACTCAATTACTGAATTACTCACTTACTTAAAAACATGAATTAAAAAAAGCCAATGGAAATTAATTTATGATCAATGGAAAATAAATTATAATAAATCATTATTAATAATATGATACTATTAAACATAGGAAACATTTGTAATAAAAATACTTCTTTTAGATTATTTCTTTCAAAAGGTTTTTTTGTATTTACTTCATTTTGGCACTCTTGGGCTACCATAGTTTTGGGAAAGAATGACTCCGGCTGTCAATCAAAGCCCAAATGGCGGGATATGGGTATGGAAGCCCAAGAGTGCCAAAATCAAATGATTAGCCAGCTCTACTCCAGGCTCCCACCTCAGATTGCTTATTCGTTTGGTTATGAGTGTGAGTAAACGTGTGGAATACGTTGTGAAAACGTCTAATTAAAACAGGGTATGATGCGGTAAGAACACGAAAAATATGAAATATTCTTGTGGGTTTTCTATCAGACTCAAAACTGATCTCGAACTTTATCCGCGCGATCTGAAACTTGTCAGAGACGCTTTTTAGATCTACGGAATTCCGTCCGGGCCGCCCGGAGGGTGACGGGGAGCAAATCCCGGCGTAGGGAAAGTCGGGAAAACGACAGGCGGGCGGGGCTTACGGTGAGCCGGGCGTCTTGGCCGCCGACCCGGGTAGCTTAGCGCGGCTAGCGCGGCTGGCACGGCGAGATAGCCATCTTAGCCGTCTCCGAAGGGAGCGGGGGGGGGGCGGTGCAGGGGGGGGGCGTTTGGCACTTGACCATCCAGGCCAGGGTGGATATTTGCACAACGCCAAGATGGCCGCCACACCAGCTGGGACGCTAGCATACAAGCGCTATATGCTACGTTAGCAGCACTCGCCACCTGATTCTCAAATTGCGCTAGCGGGACAACTTGTGGAGAAGAGCACCCTCTGGTGGCAGGGCCAGGAATCTTTAAATAATTGCAATAAAATTACATTTTCTCTGAGTGGCACAAAACCTGCGTTACTGGGGGGGCAAGGGTGCGCAGTGCCCACCCCAGGACACACTCTGCCCACCCAGAGAAAACTGGATTTAATAGTGAGAGCTGTCTGAAAAAAAAAGGATAAAAAAGACCCAAAAAATGAATAAATAATAAAATAAAAATAAAAATAAAGGAAAATTGTAGTAAAAAGCTGGTAAAATAAAGAAGAAAAATAGAGGAAAAAGAAAGAGAAGAAGAAAGAAGAAAGAAATATTAAAAAGGGGGAAAAAAGAAGAATAAAAAAAAGCTAGGGAAAGGAAAAAGAAGAAAAAGAAGCAAAGAAGTAGAAAAATGAGAAAAAAAATGACGAAAAAACAAGTAAGAAGCTAAAGAAAAAAAGAAACAGGGCTCCCCCTAGTGGCACGGCAAGGAAACTACATGTTTTGTTTTTTTTTTATAAAATAATTTTCTTTTAATGATAATTACTCTAAGGAAACATTTCCACAAATGTGTTAGTGGTACAAATTCACCTGACGGAAATATAGATTGTATCGATTTTGTCGAGGGCTCCCTCTTGTGGCCCGGCATGGAATCTCACAAACTTTCAATGAAAAAAAAATCTTGTTTGATGATGATTATTACCATTATTAAACGTTCCCATTAATTTGCATGTCGAAATGAACCAGATGGAGGAGCAGATTTTTACCATACGCACAATTTTTTTAAATGCTCCCTCTAGTGGCAGAGCAAAATACCTACACTCAATCTATGAACCATTTCGTACAAATACACCTGATTAAAAATCCGATATAATTGAGCAGGTTGTCCCCATTTTACAGACCCCTTCACAATTCCTCTCCCCAGGTGCTTCTCATCAGACAATTAGCCAGCTCTACTCCAGGCTCCCACCTCACATTGCTTAGTCGTTTGATCATGAGTGTGAGTAAATGTGTGGAATATGTGTAAAGTCTTAAAAAGCACGATATAAATGCAGTCCGTTTACCAATGTATGTACTCATTTTGTCAAGGGCTCCATCTAGTGCTCAACTGTCAGACAGGCGGCCCGCGGGCCGGATTAGGCCCGGCGAGATTTTTAATCCGGCCCGTGAAATAAATCCAAAAAAGCATGAGAGGAAAATCAGCTGTAGTTTGAAATATGTCCGCTTAAAGATGATAAAGGCAAGCACCACTCTCAGAGCAACTTGAGCTGTATTACTTTCTCTCTTTTTTTTCACTTTTTCACTCTCTCTCTCTCTCTCTCTCGTCTTTTTCCGTCTCTCTTTCTCTACCTCTCTGTCCCACAATTTTTCTTTCCATTTCCCTCTTTTTCACTATCTTTCTATTCTCTCTTTCCCCCCATCTCCTTTCTCTCTTTCTCTATTTCCCCATATCTCCTTTTACTCTCTTTCATTATCTCTCTTTCTCTCTCTCTCTCTCTCTCTCTTTCTCTTATTTCTATGTTTCTTGCTCTATGTCTCTCTTTTTCATTCTGTCTTTTTCTCTTACTTTTGCACTCTTTTTCTCTTTTGTTCTCTCTCTCTCTCTCTCTCTCTCTCTCTCTCTCTCTCTCTTTCATTCTCCCCCTCCCTATGGTCTCTTACTTTATCTGTCCTCACATTCTCTGTTCTCTCTCTCTTACTCCTGTTCTCTCTTTCTTATTTGCTTTCTATCTTTCTCTCTTTCTTTCATATTTTCTTTCTGTCTTTCTATTTTTCTCCGTCTCTCTTGTTCTATTTTTCTCTCTTTTTCTTTATTTATGTTTCCCTCTATTTTTCACTTTTTCACTCACTTTATTTTTCTTTATTGTTTTTCAGACCTCCTTTCTTACTTTATTACTCTCCTTTTCTCTTTCTTTTTTCTTCTTTTTCACTATCTTTCTCTTTCTCACTCTCTCTTTTATCTATTTCACTCTCTCTCAATATATCCCTCTTTTCATCCCTCTCTTTCTCACTCTGTCTCTTGTTTCTCCTTTTTTCTCCAAGTCTCTCTCTTTTTAATTCTGTATTTTTTCTCTCACTATTTTGCACTGTTTTTCTCCTTTCTCTTTTGTTCTTCTCTCCTTCTGGTCTCTTTCTCTGTTATCGCTTATTCTGTTATCCCTCTTTTACTCTTGTTTTTCTTTCTTATTTTCTTTCTTTCTGCCTTTCTGTTTTTCTTTCTTTCTTACTTACTTACTTTTTTTCTCTGTCACTCCTCTTCTCTTATTCTCTCTCCTTCTTTATTTCTTTTTCTCTCTCCTTTTCACTTTTCACTCTCACTCCCCCCTCTTTTTCTGTCTCTCTTTACCTGCCTATCCTTTTCTCCTTTTCCTCTCACTCCCTCCTGTCAATAAAACACACTCAAGATAGTCACAAAGATCAAAACGTGACAAGGCCTCCAGACTCAAACCCCATCGAGTTCGCGGGGCGAGCAGAGGGGTCTTAAGAAGTACATAAGGGATTCGATCCCCCCACACAAACCCGTCAACCCGATTCACGGCCGGAAAACGGGGAAAAAGAGGCCAGTGGTAGTCACGGGAGCGAAGACACGGGTGCTGAGTCCTCCGAAAACTCCGACCAATAAAGCGTCGCCTTTCATGGAGGCCGCATTTGGACTTTTTCCTCTTTTTCAGTTCTCCTTTCTTTTGGTATAAGTCTCTTCTTTTCTCTTTCTTTTGATATCTTTTTCACGGTCTTTCTCTTTCTCACTCTGTCTCTTATTTCAATTTTTTTTCTCTATATCTCTCTTTTTCATTCTGTCTCTTTTTCTCTTTATTTTGTACTCTTGTTCTCCTTCTCTCTCTGGTCTGTCCCTTTCTCTGTACTCGCTTATCTTGATATCTCTCTTTTACTCTTGTTTTTTGTCTTTCTCATTTTTCTTTCTGTCTTTCTTTCTTTCTTTCTGTCTTTCCTTCTTTCTTTATCTTTCTCTCCCTTTTCTCCCTTTCTCTTTTGGGCAATGTTATTTCATCTCTTTCTTTCCTTCTCTCTCCCTCCTATTTCTCTCTTTCTTTCTCTCTCTTTCCCTCTCTCCTTCTCTCTTTCTCTCTTTCTTTCTTTCTTTTTCTTTATTTATTTTTCTTTCTTTCTTTCACTGACACTCCTGTTCTCTTTTTCCCCTCTCTCCTTTTTTGATTTATTTTTCTCTCCCTCTTTTTTTGTCTCTTTCTCTACCTACCATTCTCTCCTTTTCTCTTTCTTTTTTTCTTACTCTCACTCTCTCCTGTCAATAAAACACACTCACGATCATCACAAAGATCAAAACCAGACAAGGCCTCCAGACTTAAACCCCATCGAGTACGCGGGGCGTGCAGAGGGGGTCTTAAGTACCGTATTTTCCGCACCTAAAAGCCTTTATTTTTTTCAAAAGCTGACCATGCGCCTTATAATACAGTGCGCCTTATATATGGATCAATATTAAGTCGCAAAGTCAAACAAGCAGCCGCCGACTTGATTTTCCCCCGAATGCCAAGTAGTCCGCGGCGTATGCTGGGATTTATTTACAGGCGTTTCATTGGCTAACCAATGTGTCAATCATCATTTGAATCAGTCACTATTGGCTAAAGTTATTCGGAGGTCAAGAGGCGGATCCTTTTTATCATTTACAGGCTGGCATTGGCTTAAACGGCGAAACAAAGCCTGCAATTGGCCGAAAAAGATGAATGCGTATAGCACGTGGCTGACGGCATACAGAAAACATTTTTTTACTATTTTGTATTTGTAAATATTTTATTCTCCTGGATTTACTACACTCACGGATATAAGAGGACCATGGTTGCACATTATTATGAACACAACGACTTCGGTGAGCTACTCCGGCTATATGTTTTCCCAATATCTTGTTTCAGGGTGATATCCATGTTTCTGTGATAAGCGGTGCAGATCATGGATGGAATGGAGTGTCTATTTTTAAATGAAACTCAATTCCAAGTGTTTATTGTCATATGCACAGTAAAGTTGCGAGCGAAAAAGAAAATAGAAACTAAGGAATGGTTGGCATTTCTTGAATTCCAAGACTTTAACCTTCCGAATGATATTTGAAATGACGCATTTAAGTGACATCGTACGGACACCGCATCCGCACGTGTTCTTGACACGTATTTGCGTCTTTGCAAGCTTTGGGAATGTTAAGGGCGTAAGAAGTTGGACTGAACTGACTGTTTTGTCCACGTTCCCATTGTGGCGCCTTATAATCCGGTGCGCCTTATGTATGGAAAATATAGGACCAAAAACTATTTTTGGGGGGTGCGCCCTATAGTGCGGAAAATACAGTACATAAGGGATTCGATCCCCTCACACAAACCCGTCAACCCGATTCACGGCCGCAAAACGGGAAAAAAAAAGGCCAGTGGTGCCGATTCCTCGGTAAACTCCGACCAATAAAGCGCGGCCTTTCATCGAGGCGGCATTTCCATAATGGCCAAATCTGAAATGGATTTGCTCGTTTCGGGGGCCTCAGTCACAGATAACGCAATTCCTCCTTTTTCTTATTTCTTTACAATACGTCTTTGGGCGGCTGGCGCCAAATTCATTTTCTAATGGAAATATTTGTTTTGTAAATCAAATATGTATTATGCGCCCCATGCAAAACACAAATTAAATTATGTTAATGAAATGAAAGAGATATGAAATGCATATTTCATGGACGCGCCGCCGACGTGCCGATAAAAATCTGACGGATAAAAAAAAAAAAATCTCATTGGGAGGAAGACATGTTGGCGGGGAAGATAGCGCCTCATTAAAAGCCGGCGTCCATTTTGTATACGGTAAATATGGTATAGAGCCTCGCCGCATAATGAAACAGTGTCTTTAATAGCGGCACGTCAGCACAAAAGGGGGAATATTGTATAAAAGACCCCGTCTTGCCGAGACGCTGACGCGGCAAATATTAGCCGGGGCGCCTGGTCGCCGTGGCGACCTCGCATCAATAGGAGAAAAGGAGTGGAAATGCCGGATTGCGGGCCCTTAATGCGTAATAGATTACTTCTTTTCATCAGGGAAGAAAACAAAAACTTTGCAGGGCAATAAAGAGTCAGGGTAGGGTGTAGTACGGCCGATGGCCATAAGGCACCGGGGGGCAGCACTGAGCAGGACGTGAGGTTACTAGACATTATTTCGTCCTTTTCGCTTTATCATATCAAGGCAGCACGGCGGAGCAGTGGTTAGCGCGTGTGCGGCACAGTTCTGAGGTCATGGGTTCAAATCCAGCAACCAACCTTCCTGTGCGGAGTTTGCATGTTCTCCCCGTGCTCGCGTGGGTTTCCTCCGGGCACTCCGGTTTCCTCCCACATTTCAAAAACATGCATGTCAGGTTGATTGGCCTAACCGAAATCACCCTAGGTGTGAAGGAGCGGGAGAGTTATCTGTCCCTGTGTGCCCTGTGACCAGTTGAGGGTGTCCTCTGCCCACTGCCCGGAAATAGCTGGGATGGACTCCTGCACCCCCGCGACCCTGCTGACGATAAGCGGTGCAGATAATGGATGGATGGATATATCATGAGTCCATAAAAGAGGTCGGCAACGGGTCTCAGGCAGGAAACAGGGCAAAACAGGTCGATGGCCGAGACGGAAGAACAGGGCAGAAAGGGGTCCAGAAACAGGTCGGCAACAGGTATCAGGTAGGAGAAAACAAGGCAGGAGAATGTCAGAAGGTACATAGCTTGCCTAGCTGAAAGCGTCGGTTTGTAGACGATCTGACAGCCGGGGGTTTAAAAAGCTTCAGGGAACCAATCAGTGCTCAGATTTTTTTACGTTTTACTCAAAGAAAATGATGGAAAATGTGAGGACATTTATCTACTCTCTGGTAGCAATCTGACATTGTCATGATTACCGATGTGAAGCACTTGTGCCAGCTCCTTTGACGCCAACTGCCTCGGAGTCCGATTGGCTCCCTGTCCCTATTTAAATCCACGTCTGTTCGTCACCTGTTGTCAGTCCGTCTGCGAACCTCAGTTTACTCTAGGCAAGCTTTTTTTGACCCTAACTCACACCTGTTTTTGCTCCCATCTTCGACCCGTTTTTTGATCCCGACCACGTCTACTCTCCTCTCCTGGCTTTCGACTCGTTTCCGATCCCGACCACATTTTTTGCTCTCCTGTCCCGGGTACTGAGCCGTTTTTTTCCGTTCCCGACACCGCCATCGCTCGCCAGTCCCACTTCCGCCTTCAGAGCGTCCTGCTTCCCGCCGCGACCAGCGATCACCGGATCATGGGTGCAACCCTTTCCTTTCTTCTAATAAAACTCAGAGAAACGTAACGCAAGTGGGTCCTGTCTCCGTTCTGGTCCTGACAGGTAATAAACGGTATTGGCCCTGAAAAACCTGTATCGGTCGACCCTTGTTGTCAGTCCGTCTGCGAACCTCAGTTTACTCTAGGCAAGCTTTTTTTGACCCTAACTCACACCTGATTTTGCTCCCGTCTGTTCGCCGGCTTCGACCCGTTTTTTGATCCTGACCACGTCTACTCTACTCTCCTGGCTTTTGACTCGTTTCTGATTCGGACCACATTTTTTGCTCTCCTGTCCCAGACTCGTTTTTTCCGTTACCGACACGCCATCGCTTGCCATGGAAGTGCGTTCAGAGCGACCTGCTTCCCGCAACCAGTGCAATCCTTTCCCTTCTTCCAATAAAACTGAGAGAAACTTGTCCTGTCTCCGTTCTGGTCCTGACAAGTACATACATTTATTGTATTTTTTTAATACTTCAGAAGTACTATAAAAATATAACTTACCAAATACGACAACATTTTGACTGCAGAAATTTTACAAAAATACTAAAACAGAATAAAACAAAACAACAGTATTACTACGATACTAAATATCAAAATGGGATGCTCGTAATTAAATGGACTGAACCATTTCAAGGCAGTGGGGTGATTTTCACGCTGTGTTGTTTATAATTTTGGTTTGTTTTACCTAAAAAAAAAAAATTATAATTAGGTTTATCATTATATTTAAGCCTGTCTTTTATGACAGGAAAGAGAGATTTAGGTGTCACGGTTGCCATGGCACCCAATTGGCCCAGCCCATGTGGCGCCAGCTGTGGCTTGTTGACAGACTGTCTATCTAAGCTCAGTGCTCTCAGTTTTCCTTTGTCAGTCCGTCAACGAACCTCTGCCCTGCAAGACGTGGGTTTTGAAACGGTCCTGTTTTCCTGTTGGTATTTCCTGTCCGGTATTGTTCCTGCTTATTTTGTCCTGTTTGATTTCGGTTTTCAGTTTTGTTTCCGTCTATTTTTGTCCTGTTTATTATTTTCTCCAGTTTTCGTTCCCGCCCAGTTTTTCCTGTTTATTTTCAATATCCTGTTTCTTTATCTATCCTGTCCAGTATCGACCCCATCGTTCCGATATCAACTGGGGCAATTGGTATCGATCTCATCGGCCTCTGGTATTTTTTCTGTCTATTTTGTCCTGTCTAATATCTGTTTCTAGTTTCGTTCTTGTATAGTTTGTCCTGTCTAATTTTGATATCCTCTTTTGATATCAATCCTGTCCGTCCCGTTGTTTAATATCAGTTTCCAGTCCCGTCCCGTCTAGTTTTTCCTGTTTAATTCCGATATCCTGTTTTGATATCAATCCTGTCTGTCCCGTCCTGTCCGGTATCGACCCCATCTGTCCGATATCTGCTCGGACAATTCGTATCGATCTCGTCGGCCTCTAGCTTCCTGTCATTCCACGCCAGACTGCTGCCTAACGTGCAAGACTCCCCATTTCCCCTAAAATACAAGGCTTGTGGGAGAAATGTCACGCGTTTGGGTCCTGATCCTGTTCTGGTTCATTATAGATTCAGGTTGCATTTCAATTTAAGTTGGAAGACAATTCGTGAAACCGGGGACAGGAAAACATTTCTAAACATTTTCAATAGCGGGTATGCCTCAGGATTTTTTTTTTTACCCAAAAAGGTTGAAAAACCCTGCGATACATTAAAACCCCGGGATAAGGCAACCCCACCTTAAAACGTTTTCATTTCACAGTTTTTTTTTTCAACCCTTTTCACGGCATTTACACCAAATGCCTGTCTGCTATTGGTCATTGAAAATGCTGCTCTGCTATTGGTTTGCGTCATCATGAAAATGACTCCCCATTTCCCGTCAAATAAAAGTGTGAGTAACGTCACGCGTTTGGGTCCTGATCCTGTTCCGGTTCATGACATTAGGTTGAATTTAGGGGGGGCTTGAGCACCCCCGAAAACAGACTGGTTACGCCCATGGTTCATGTATTTTTGCTTAGTATTTAATTGAACGTTTGTTTTTTTTTACAGAATACGCGTTTTTCGTACCACGAGATATGACACACTGTCCCTTTAAACACTTGGTAAAGACCAGAGGTGTCGGCGGCCATTTTGCTCTGCTGTTTATAAGAAAATCAATGTACGGCAAAAAAAAAGGTCTCCCGTCTTGTGTGCAAATCAATTTCGACGCAGACGAAGAGCAAACAGCGCAAACGCCGCGATAGGAAATTGAAGCGAGACCCCCGCCCGACCCCCCCCTCTCCCTCACTCGACTGCCCCCCCCATTTAAAATATGCCGCCGCCTATTTGTTTTGCGGATTAGAAATGCGAAATGAAATCTCAACACTTACTTTGTATGAGATGCAAAAAGATAGTTTCGCATCTTTTTATATGATATGGCAACCCCCTCCTCCGTGGGCGGAGCCAGACTGATTTCGGGGGGGTGCTCATGCATGTCAGGACCAGAACGGAGACAGGACCCACTTGCGTTACGTTTTTCTCAGTTTTATTGGAAGAGAGGAAAGGGTTGCACCCATGATCCGGGGGTTGCTGGGCGCGGGAAGCAGGTCGCTCTGAACGCGGAAGTGGGACTTCCGTGGTCAGCGATGGCGGTGTCGGGAAGGGAATAAACGGGTCAGTGGCCCGGACAGGAGAGAATAACGTGGTCGGAAGCGAGTCATAGGCCAGGAAAGGAGAGTAGACGTGGTCGGGGACAAATAGGTCGAAAGCCGGGACGGGAGAGTACACATGTTTAGGATCAGAATTGGGTCGTAGCCGGGGGACTGACAGGAGCAAAAAACAGGTCAGGAAAAAAAACGGGTCGGTAGCCGGGACTGGAGAGCAAAAACGTGGTCGGAAGCGAGTCATAAGCCAGGAAAGGAGAGTAGACGTGGTCGGGGACAAAAAGGTCAAAAGCCGGGACGGGAGAGTACACATGATCAGGATCAGAAATGGGTCGTAGCCGGGGGACTGACAGGAGCAAAAAAAATATCAGGAAAAAAACGGGTCAGTAGCTGGGACTGGAGAGAAAAACGTGGTTGTAAGTGAGTCGTAAGCCAGGAAAAGGAGAGTAGACGTGGTCAGGGACAAAAAGGTGGAAAGCCGGGACTGGAGGATCAAAAACGGGTCGAAGCCGGGGGACAGACAGAAGCAAAAAACAGGTGGGAATCAGGGTCGGAAAAAAAGACTTGCCTAGAGTTAACTGAGGTTCGCAGACAGACTGACAACAGGGGACGGTTAGGAGTGGGTTTGAATAGGGACAGGGAGCCAATCAGAGTCCGAGGCAGTTGGCACCAAAATGACCCCCAAATTTAACCCGAAACCCCCCAAAACGATAGTGTTTTAAAACTCTCTCGACTTTAATAAAGGACAGGAAAAACACAAAATAATTTTGGGAAGTAAAACAGAATAAAAATGTGCGCAAGGTTGGAAATATAGTAGTATTTCTATAGCAAAATTTTTACAATTTATCACTGCCCGATGATTGCTGGGATGGGCTCCAGCACCCCCGCGACCCTACTGAGGATAAGCGGTGCAGCTGATGATGATGAGATGAGATATTTTTGTATTATTTTTCAGTATTTCTGTCGTCATAATTTTATAGTATTACTATAGTGTCAATTTAGTTTTATCTTTGTAGTATTTTTGTAGTTGTATTGTTATGGTATTTCCATGGTAGATTTTTTTGTACTTTATCCGTAATATTTTTTAATATTACTTTAGTTGTATTTTTGTCGTATTTCTGTAGTATTTTTATAATAAGACCCTGTTTTGTAGTATTTCTACAGTAAAATATTAATAATATTATATATTTATTTTAAAATATTTGTTTGTATTCATTCATGAACATCTATTTCTTAATTGTTTTGGTTTGATTGTTTTAAATATTATACTGTATTTCCTTTTATATATTCTGGTATTTTCTGTATTCATTAATTATTTTCTGTTTTTAGAAACTCTTAATTACTTGTATTTTGTGAATAGGATTATTTTCTGTATTAGTATTTTTGTTTTTTATTTTATTAGCATCAATATTATTTATTCATGTCACTCATTTGTTTCTATTTTTAAAATATATATTTTTATTTGTTGTTATTTTTATTGGTACTAATATGAACTTCGGTTAAGAATTTTCTGTACTCATTAATGATTAGAAATATTTGCATTTTTGTAAATGATTTAATTTATTATTTATTAACGTTTCAAATTCATGATCATACATATTACACATATTGTACATATTATTCATTCGTTTTATCTATTTTTGTAGATTCATATAGATAGATACTTGATTCATCCCCGTAGGGAAATTCCCACTTCCAGCAGTATCCTTGTCTTGAGAAAATAAAATAATAAAATAAAATATATAAAATAGAAAAATACCCAATATAATGTGTTGATATAGAGTATTTAAGTAGTGCTACGGAAAATACACACTATAATAAAAATAGGGTAATATGCAAATGTGGGGGTTTATGGTTTTAATGTGTCCTTTTAGAATAGAATAGAATAGAATAGAATATACCGTATTTTTCGCACTATAAGGCGCACCTAAAAGACTTAATTTTTTTCAAAAGCTGACCATGCGCCTTATAATACAGTGCGCCTTATATATGGATCAATATTAAGTCGCAAAGTCTTCCAACTAACTTGCAGCCGCCGACGAGATTTTCCCTCGAAGGCCAAGTCGTCCGCGGTGTATGCTGGGATTTATTTACCGGCGTTTCATTGGCTAACCAATGTGTCAATCATCATTTCAATCGATCACTATTGGCTAAAGTTATTCGGAGGTCAAGAGGCGGATCCTTTTTATCATTTACAGGCTGGCATTGGCTTAAACGCCGAAACAAAGCCTGCAATTGGCCGAAAAAGATGAATGCGTATAGCACGTGGTTGACGGCATACAGAAAGCATTTTTTACTATTCTGTATTTGTAAATATTTTATTCTCCTGGATTTACTAAACCCACGGATATAAGAGGACCATGGCTGCACATTATTATTGAACACAACGACTTCGGTGAGCTACTCTGGCTATATATTTTCCCTGTATCTTGTTTCAGACTGAACTCGATGTTTCTGTGATAAGCTGTGCAGATAATGGATGGAATGGAGTGTCTATTTTTAAATTAAACTCAATTCCAAGTGTTTATTGTCATATATACAAAAAAGTTGCGAGCGAAAAAGAAAATAGAAAGTAAGGAATGGTTGGCATTTCTTGAATCCCAAGACTTTAACCTTCCGAACGATGGAACGATGCATTTGAGTGACATGGTACGGACACCGCATCCGCACGTGTTCTCGACACGTATTTGCTTCTTTGCAAGCTTTGGGAATGTTAAGGGGGTAAGAAGTTGGACTGAACCATCTGACTGTTTTCTCCACGTTCCCATTGTAGCGCCTTATAATCCGGTGCGTCTCATGTATGTCAAATATAGGACCAAATACTATTCGCAGTGGTTAGCGCTTGTGCAGCACAGTTCATGTCATGGCAACCTGTCGTGGGTTCAAATCCAGCTCCAGACATCCTGTGCGGAGTTTGTATGTTCTCCCCGTGCTTGCGTGGGTTTCCTCCGGGCACTCCGGTTTCCTCCCACGTTCCAAAGACATGCATTTCAGGTGAATTGGCCGGTCCAAATTGTCCCTAGGTGTGAATGAGCGAATGAGTTGTCTGTCCCTGTGTGCCCTGCGATTGGCTGGCAACCAATTCAGGGTGTCCCCTGCCCACTGCCCGGAGATGGCTGGGATGGGCTCCAGCCCCCCCCGCGACCCTAATTAGGATAAGCGGTACGGCTAATGAGATGAGACTATTTTTTCAGGGTGCGCCCTATAACCCGGTGCGCCTTATAGTGCGGAAAATACGGTACCTTTATTGTCATTGTTACAACATGGGTTGAATATATTGTGACAACGAAATTGGACGTGGTACTCCAGGTCCACATTTTACAGTGAGGATAAAGAAAACAAAGAGATAAAGGAACAAAGAAGATGTTTGTACTGCCCTTGATTGCATAGGCTTTGTTTTCCTCTAGAGGAGGGTGTACGAGGGGGTGAGGGACAGACAGAGATGGCCGGATCCAACTAGATGTTTGATCTTACTGTACACACGGTCCAGTGTTTTTTCCCTAATTGCTCAATCCACATTTTGAATGGATTTGGGAATTACATCCTTAAGCATGCCCGTTTAAAGTCGACGGCAACGATAAAAGCTTTTATTCCCCTGGGTGGAGTTAAAGGGCCTCATGGCATGAGGAAGAAGTTGTCTCCTCAGTCTGTCCGTGGAACAAGACTGTGACTTTATCAATTTGTTATTTTATTTTTTTAAATAATATTTATTAACCTATATTTGGAATTTGGAAATGAATTCATATTTGTATATATTATTACTGTCAATTTATAATCCGAATCAATAAATATCCAACCAGCAAATCTCAATTCTCTTCCTATTCCTGTCTAAAGCTCCATTGTATTAAAACACTTTGTTTGACAATCCGAAAAGTAAAACTGTGATCCTATCGCATTTTTCTCCCCCATATTTTTTCATTCCTCCTTTTTAATTAAAAGGCGTCGCCCGGCCCGGGCCAAAAGGCTATCGGGCACGTCAACGATAGCGCCGCCCGAAGAGACGGATAAGAAGCCGAGCTTCTCATATTCGTTTGTCTTATCTTCCCCTTTAAAGAAATCCAGGTAGAAGCGCGACGGATCCCGGGATTTCGTCAGCTCAACTTGTAGAAAAGACGTCAAAACACGTCTGCCGACTTTGGCGGGGGAGGAACGAGGAAGGCGAAGGTGGGCGACGGAAAGCCGAGCGGCGGGATCGGCCTTCCCGGCTAACCGGAATTAACGGGGATTTCCGCCGTGTTTGACATGCGGCAGGTGAGCGGGAGAGGAACGAGGAAGCGGGAGAAGAACGAGGAGGAGGAGGAGGAGGACTTCGCTCACTCTCGGGAGCCTCCGACTTTTTTGCTCTCGCTAAGTCGCTGACGAGCATCGCGGGCTAAAAGCACGGCAGGTGCTTAAGGACATGAGAAGGGGGAGGAACGAGGACACAAAGGAGTCGCTCAACTTGAATCTTTAACATCTTCATGGAGAACTTGCTTCGAGAGAAGACTGAAAACATACGACTTGCTCTGCTAACTGACAGGGTTAGGACAAGAGAAGGGGGAGGAACGAGGCCATAAGGAAGTTGGACATTTTCGAGAACTTGCTTCAGGAGCCAACAGAAAAAGAATCAGCAAGCTACTCTGCCAACTCACAAATAAACATGAGAAGGGGGAAGGGATAAGAACAAATAATTTCAACATCTTCGGCTAGAACTTCAAGATCTTCAAGAAGACATGAGAAGGGGGAGGAATGAGGACACAAAGGAGTCGCTCAACTTGAATCTTTAACATCTGCATGGAGAACTTGCTTCGAGAGAAGACTGAAAACATACGACTTGCGCTGCTAACTGACAGGGTTAGGACAAGAGAAGGGGGAGGAACGAGGCCATAAGGAAGTTCGACATTTTCGAAAACTTGCTTCAAAAACCAACAGAAAACGAGTCAGTAAGCTGCCCTGCCCACTCACACATCAACATGAGAAGATGGAAGGGATGAGAACAAATAGTTTCAACAGCTCCAACAAGAACTTCAAGATCTACAAGAAGACTTAAGGACATGAGAAGGAGGAGGAACGAGGACACAAAGAAGTCGCTCAACTTGAATCTTTAACATCTTCATGGAGAACTTGCTTCGAGAGAAGACTGAAAACATACGACTTGCGCTGCTAACTGACAGGGTGAGGACAAGAGAAGGGGGGGGAACGAGGCCATAAGGAAGTTCGACATTTTCGAGAACTTGCTTCAGGAGCCAACAGAAAAAGAATCAGCAAGCTACTCTGCCAACTCACAAATAAACATGAGAAGGGGGAAGGGATAAGAACAAATAATTTCAACATCCTCAACAAGAACTTTAAGATCTTAAGGAAAACTTAAGGACAAGAGAAGGGGGAGGAACGAGGACACAAAGAAGTCGCTCAACTTGAATCTTTAACATCTTCATTGAGAACTTGCTTCAAAAAAACTGAAAACATACTACTTGCACTGTCAACTGAAAAGATGAGGACCAGAGAAGGGGGAGGAACGAGGACATAAGGAAGTTCGACATTTTTGAGAACTTTCTTCAAGAGACTTAAGACTTAAGGACATGAGAAGGGGGAGGAACAAAGCCACAAAGAATTCGCTCGATTTAAATCTTTAACATCTTAATCAAGAACTTGTTTCAAGAGAGGACGGTAAACATAATACTTGTGCTGCTAACTGACAGGATACGGACGTAAGAAGGGGGAGGAATAAGTACATAAGGAGAAAGAATGAGGACCTATAGAAGTTAGAGATTTTCGAGAACTTGCTTCAGGAGCCAACAGAAAACGAGTCAGCAAGCTGCCCTGCCCACTCACACATTAACATGAGAAGTGGGAGGGGAGAAGAACAAATAATTTCAACATCTTCAGCAAGAACTTCAAGATCTACAGGAAGACTTAAGGACATGAGAAGGGGGAGGAACGAGGACACAAAGAAGTCGCTCGATTTGAATCTTTAACATCTTCATGGAGAACTTGCTTCGAAAGAATACTGAAAACATACTACTTGTGCTGCCAACTAAATGGATAAGGACAAGAGAAGGGGGAGGAATGAGGACATAAAGAAGTTGGACATTTTCGAGAACTTGCTTCAAGAGTCAACAGAAAACATGTCAGCAAGCTGCCCGGCCCACTCACACATTAACATGAGAAGGGGGAATGGATGAGAACAAGTAATTTCAACATCTTCAAGAAGACGAGATCAGGATCAAAAACGGGTCGAAGGCAGGAACAGACGGGAGCAAAAAACGGGACAGGGGGGAGTCAGGGTCGAAAAAGGCTTGCCGTGTGTTCACTGAGGTTCGCAGACGGACTGACAACAGCAATTGACAGGACTGGGTTTAAGTAGACACAGGGAGCCAATCAGAGCCCACAGCGGTTGGCCCAAAGAGTGGGCGCAAGTGATTCCCATCGGTAGCCGGGACAGAGAGCAAAAACGTAGTCAGGGTCGGAAGCGAGTCGTAAGCCAGAATAGGAGAGAAGACATAGTCGGGGTCAAAAGAGGTCGAAAGCCAGAACGGGAGAGCAGACGAGATCAAGATCAAAAACGGGTCGAAGGCAGGAAAAAACGGGACAGGGGGGAGTCAGGGTCGAAAAAGGCTTGCCGTGTGTTCACTGAGGTTCGCAGACGGACTGACAACAGGGGATTGAGAGGATTGGGTTTAAGTAGGGACAGGGAGCCAATCAGAGCCCGCAGCGGTTGGCCCGAAAGAGTGGGCGCAGGTGATTCCCATCGATAATCAGTTCAAGACAGGGTGGAAACATGTTAGCCTAGAAAGGGATAGGCGCCACCGGGCTGTACATGTCCAAGACACACCACTGGAAATTATAGGGTCTGACACACCTCCTACAACCAGAAGGCCCCAACTCGGGTTTGAACTGGGCACAGGTATGTCTAAAAGGACATTTTCATCTGCAAAATGTTGGTTGGGCCACTGTTTATTTGGAGTTTTTCTGTTATCCTCTGTATCATTTTCACTTCTACCACCACAGCTGGTTTGTTTGTGATTGTTTCTGGTGTTACTTTGTTCCTTATCTTATCGCCGTTTCCATCTCCAGTCTGGGTCGTCGTGTCTAGTTTGAACATATGTCAGGTTTGGTTTTTGTTTCTGGTTTCTTGTTTGAACATTTTGTTACTCGCTTTGGCCCCTGTGACCAAAGGATCCCACCGACCGACCGATAACATTTAATGTGAAAAATGCACATCAAACTGTGGCCCTTCAGGCTAACCAGTAACAAAAAAATGAGCTCTCAGCTCCGAAATGTTGACGACCCTGTCACGAGATGGAAGGGGTGACCGGACCAGAACGGAGGCAGGAGGCAGGAAGGGAGAACTCAATTGCGTACAATCAAAGCTTTTATTTACCAAAATAAAAGTTGTCCAAAAACTCCGGGACAAAACAGAACAAAAACATTCTTATACTCAGAATGGTCAGGTACAGGTTTCCTCCGACTTAAACTAAACAGGACAAGGCATAACAGAACAGAAAAGGTATAATGAGCCAACCCCCGCAATACCCACAACCCAACCTTAAGTAGCTGATCTGCTTCAGCTGGTGACCAGGGGGCGGGGCAGACTGGTCGCCACGGCGACCATGACAGACCCCTGAACCGGTCCGAGTCTAATCCTCTCCAACCTTCTATGTTCTTTCCATGTTCTGCACCCCAGTTTTGAGTGCTCCCCTAAAGGTGTGTGAACCCCCCCCCCCATTTTCCCTGCAGCCTTCGTTGAACCCTTTGATTGACACGTCTGCAAAAAACAAACATGTTCTTTTATTTTTGGCCCGCATGCAAATGAAGCTAAAGCGAGCGTCGGCGAGGGAGAAGCCGGCGCGATGAAAACATCAAGAAAAACGACGGGGAGGGAATCGAGGGGGTGCGGCGAAGACGGCGCTCGTCTTGGGCCGCCGCCAACCGTCCGTCGAGCAACTTCGTTTGCGGAAAACCGAAAAGGAAGACGGAAAAGGGCCGAACCATCAAATAGCTCCGCTTGGAAGCCAGCCGGGCCTCCCCGCAGGGACACGCCCACCGCCGAGTCATTTTCCGGCGAGCAGGTGCGGCTTTTAATGCCGACTCGTCTTCCCTGTCCTCAGGTCGAGCGCTTTCCTCTGTCTAATTAAAGTCACAATAAGATGTTAATTAGCCGACAAGGTCACCTCCCTCGCGCGAGTGCCACAACAATGGCCGCCTGCCGCTTCTGCCGGCTCACAATCAAAGAAGAACCGGGAGAACGAAAAAAAACACGATGGCTGTCGGAAGGAAGAGAAGATGGAGGAGGAAGAGATGAATCAGAAGTTGACGAGAATGGAAATGAAAGAGTGGGACCAGGGAGGGAAATGTAGGAGAACAGCGAAAAGGGACGGGAGCTACAAAAGACCCAGGAAGGTGAAGAAGGTTGAAGAAAGGTTAGATGAAAAGGACACGAGGAACGAAAAAATAAAGGGGAGAAGAAAAAAAACTGTGATGGGTATGGGGACAGAGAGGAGATGGAGAAGGAAGAGATGAATCAGAAGTTGAGGCGAGTGGAAATGAAAGAGTGGGACAAGGGAGGGAAAAGTAGGAGATTGGAGAACCACGAAAACACGGTAGCTACAAAAGAAGTGGAAGCAGCAAAATGAAGAAGGTTGAAGAAAGGTTAGATGAAAAAGGACATGAGGAACGAGAAAATAAATGGGAAGAAGAAAGAAGAAAACTCTGATGGGTACAGGAACAAAGAGAGGATGGAGAAGGAAGAGATGAATCAGAAGTTGACGAGAATGGAAAAGAAAGAGTGGGACCAGGGAGGGAAATGTAGGAGAACCGCGAAAAGGGACAGGAGCTACAAAAGAACCAGGAAGATGAAGAAGGTTGAAGAAAGGTTAGATGAAAAGCAACAAGTGCAGCTAAAAGGACATGAGGAACGCAAAAAATAAAGGGGGAGAAGAAAGAAAAAAAACGTGATGGGTATGGGAACGAAAAGGAGCTGGAGAAGAAGGAGATGGACCAGAAGTTAATGAGGACAGGAATGAAGGAGTGGGACATAGGTGACAGGGTAAGGTAGGAGAACCACGAAAAGACGGGAGCTACAAAAGAAGTGGAAGCAGCAAGATGAAGAAGGTTGAAGAAAGGTTAGATGAAAAGGACACGAGGAACGAAAAAATAAAGGGGGAGAAGAAAGAAAAAAACTGTGATGGTATGGGAACAAGAAGGAGATGGAGAAGGAAGAGATGGATCAGAAGTTGATGAGTAAGGAATGGAGGAGTGGGACATACAAAAGTGGACGTAGAACAGGAAGGAGGTGAAGAAAGGGATGGTGAACATAGGGAGAACATCAAAGCGAAAGAGAAAAGAGAGTACATGAAGAGCAAGAAGTGCATCTAAAAGGACATGAGGAACGAGAAAATAAATGTGGAGAAGAATGAAGAAAACTATAATGGCGACGGGAACGAAGAGGAGATGGAGAAGGAAGAGATGGACCAGAAGTTGACCAGAATGGAAATGAAAGAGTGGGACAAGGGAGGGAAAAGTAGGAGATTGCAGAGCCACGAAAAGGAACGCGGGCTACAAAAGAAGTGGAAGCAGGAAGATGAAGAAGGTTGAAGAAAGGTTAGATGAAAAGGACACGAGGAACAAAAAAATAAAGGGGGAGAAGAAAGAAAAAAACTGTGATGGTATGGGAACAAGAAGGAGATGGAGAAGGAAGAGATGAATCAGAAGTTGACGAGAATGGAAATGAAAGAGTGGGACAAGGAAGGGTAATGCAGGAGAACCACGAAAAGGGACGGGAGCTATAAAAGACCCAGAAAGGTGAAGAAGGTCTTTTTTGTATCTCTATCTTTCTTTCTTTTTTTCTTTTCGTCCTTCTTTAGCTATATTTTTTCCATCTCTATCTTTCTTTCTTGCTTTCTTTTTTCTCAATTTCTTTCCTTTTTTTACTCTTGCCGCATTCTTTTTTCTCCTTCTTTACCTCTCTCTTTTTTTCTATCTCTATCTTCTTTCTTTCTTTTTTCTCCTTCTTTACCTCTCTCTTTTTTCCATCTCTATCTTCTTTCTTTCTTTTTTCTCCTTCTTTACCTCTTTCTTTTTTCTATCTCTATCTGTCTTTCTTTTTTCCTCCTTCTTTAGCTCTCTCTTTTTTCCATCTCTATCTTTTTTTTTCTTTTTTCTCCTTCTTTACCTCTCTCTTTTTTCCGTCTCTATCTTCTTGCTTTCTTTTTTCTCCTTCTTTACCTCTCTCTTTTTTCTATCTGTATCCTTCTTTCTTTTTTCCTCCTTCTTTAGCTCTCTCTTTTTTCCATCTCTATCTTCTTTCTTTTTTTCTCCTTCTTTACCTCTCTCTTTTTTCCGTCTCTATCTTCTTTCTTTCTTTTTTTTCCTTCTTTACCTCTTTCTTTTTTCTATCTCTATCTTTCTTTCTTTCTTTTTCCCTCCTTCTTTAGCTCTCTCTTTTATCCATCTCTATCTTCTTTCTTTCTTTTTTCTCCTTCTTTACCTCTCTCTTTTATCCATCTCTATCTTCTTTCTTTTTTTCTCGTTCTTTAGCTCTCTCTTTTTTCCATCTCTATCTTTCTTTCTTTTTTCCTCCTTCTTTAGCTCTCTCTTTTTTCCATCTCTATCTTTCTTTCTTTTTTCCTCCTTCTTTAGGTCTCTCTTTTTTCTATCTCCTATCTTTTTTTCTTTTTGTCCTTCTTTAGCTATATTTTTTCCATTTCTATCTTTCTTTCTTTCTTTTTATTATCTCTTTTTTTCCCTTCCTCTCCTTTTTTCTCCTTTGGGCCCTCTTATTTTCTCTCTCTCTCCTCCTTTTTCTCTCTTTCTTTCCTTCTTTCTCTCTCTATGTATCCCTTGTTCTGTCTCTATTTTTCTCTCTTTCTCTGCCACTCTGTTTCTTTCTCTTTTTCTCCCTAATCTATTCGTTTGGCCACCAGCTCAAATGAGTTTGGCACCCCTGTTATAGATCATAGATAGGAACAACTCAAATCAGTAGAAAGTATGTGCTAGCAGCAGGATGACGACACAATTTGAAAAAAAAAAAACGTATTTTGACAGCGCTGGATTTCTTCCTTTGAAGGTACTGGAAATGTCGAGAAATGGGCCTTGAAAGTTCTTGAATTCGGTCGTGAAACAGGTATCCAACGACGAAGCGGGCCAGCGATCTCTCCATCCATCAGCCCGGCGAGCGAAGAGCCAGATGGCGTCAAAAGTAAAAAAAGAATGAAAAATGACGTGAGGGGCGAGCGGGGGGGGCGAGCGGGGGACGAGCGGGGGTACGGCATATTGCGGCGTTATCGTGAAGGGCACATGGCGGATTAAGGCCGGCGCCGTTTGACGCCATCTTTTGTGCTTCCGCCGCACTTCAAAGGAACTCGGCGCTCGCCGGCTAATTAGACGGCGTAATTGCGTAATTGCGTCGGCGGTGGTCCTGCACGCCGGCCTCATTCCTCGCCCTCATCCGGGTTCCGAATCCGCCTTTCAAAGGGCCTCGCTAGGGCCCGAGATCCGTAGATCCGACACCGCTCGCTCTCAGCCAATCGGAACGCTGTCGCCGGCTGCCGATTGAGGTCGTCTTAAAGATACTTCATGTATTTTTGCTCATTATTTTGAATCAATAATGTTTTTTTTTTTCAAATACAGTCTTTTTTTATCAATAGGAGAGGCTAAACCACAGGTGTCAAACAGGCGGCCCACGGGCCGGATCAGGCCCGCTAAGACAGGGGTGTCAAAATCATTTTAACTCGGGGGCCACAAGATAGAACAAACATTCTGTCGAGGGCCGGACTACTATATTAGAGAGAAAGAAGAGAGAGAGAATATTAGAGAGAAAGAAGACAGAGAGAGACAGAGAGAGAAAGAAAGAGAGAGAGAAAGAGAGAAAAGATAAAAAGTCGTGAGAGAGGGGGAAAAGAAAGGGAGAGGAAGAAAGAAATCCAAAGAGAAATAGAAAGACAGAAGGAGAGAAAAGAGAACAGAGAGAAAAGGAAAAAGGAAGTTAGAGCAAAAGACACAGAGAGAGAAAGAGACAAAGAGCAACAAAGGAAGAGAAAAAGAGAGACACAGAGAGCGAAAGAGACGGAGACATTGGGAGAAAAGGGGTGGAAAAGAGAGAGAGAGAGAGAGAGAGAGAGTGAGAGAGAGAGAGAGGGAGGAAGAGAGCGTGAGAAACAAAAGATAAAAAGTCGTGAGAGAGGGGGAAAAGAAAGGGAAGAAAGAAATGTAAAGAGAAATAGAAAGACAGAAGGAGAGAAAAGAAAAGAAAGCGCGAAGGGTATGAAGAGAGAAAGAGAAAAGGAAAAAAGGTAGTTAGAGAAAAAGAGGATAAAAGACACAGAGAGAGAAAGAGACAAATAGCAAAAAAGGGGTGGAGGAGAGAGAAAGAGAGAGAGAAAAGGGGTGGAAATGAGAAAGAGAGAGAAAGAGAGATAGAGAGAGAGAGAAAATGGGTGGGAAAGAGAGAGAAAGAGAACGAGAGAGAGAGAGAAAGAGAAATAAATAAAAGTACAGTGAATTTGTTCGAGGCACCTGGCTTTGGCAACATCAAATGGACATATTTCAACCTGCTGCTTGTTTTTCTCCTGCGCTTCTCTGAGTGTTGTCTCGCGGGCCGGATTCAGTCCCTTAGCGGGACTGATCTGGCCCGCGGGCCGCCTCTTTGACACCCGTGCGCTAAGGGATTGAATCTGGCCCGCGAGACAACACTCAGAGAAGAGCAAGAGAAAAACAAGCTGCAGGTTGAACTATGTCAACTTGATGTTGCCAAAGCCAGGTGCCTCCAACAAAGACACTCTACTTTTATTTATTTTTCTCTCTCTCTCTCTCTCTCTTTTCCACCCCTTTTCCCCCACTCTCCGTCTCTGTCTCTTTCACTCTCTGTGTCTCTCTTTTTCTCTTCCTTTGTTGCTCTGTCTCTTTCTCTCTCTGTGTCTTTTTAACTTCTTTTGCTCCAACTTCCTTTTTCTCTCTTTTCTCTTTCTCTCTTCCTACCCTTTGCATTTTCTTTTCTCTCCTTCTGTCTTTCTATTTCTCTCTCCGGATTTCTTTCTTCCGCTTCCTTGCTTTCCCCTTCTCTCACAACTTCTCTTTTTATCTCTTTTGTTTCTCACGCTCTCTCCCTCTCTCTCTTTTTCTTTCTTTGTCCCGCCCTCTCTCCTTTTCCCTCCCTCTGTCTCTTATTTATTTCTCTCTTTTTCTTTCTCTTAAATCTACTAGTCCGGCCCCAGACAGAATGTTTGTTCTATCGTGTGGCCCCCGAGTCAAAATGAGGTTGACACCCCTGGGCTAAACAATACACAGTGTGTTAATTAGGCAGTGCTTCAACATTTTTTTCAGCTAAGCAGACTTTAACTTTAATAAAAGCTTTTAAGGCTTACCGTTTGTAGAAGATGTTTCAAGTACCGTATTTTCCGCACTATAAGGCGCAGCGGGTTATAGGGCGCACCCCCAAAAAATAGTTTTTGGTCCTATATCTTCTATAGATAAGGCGCACCGGATTATAAGGCGCTACAATGGGAACGTGGACAAAACAGTCAGATAGTTCAGTCCAACTTATTACCCCCTTAACATTCCGAAAGCTTGCAAAGACGCAAATACGTGTCGAGAACACGTGCGGATGCGGTGTCCGTACGATGTCACTCAAATGCATCGTTCCATCATTCGGAAGGTTAAAGTCTTGGGATTCAAGAAATGCCAACCATTCCTTAGTTTCTATTTTCGTTCGCAACTTTACTGTGCATATGACAATAAACACTTGGAATTGAGTTTACTTTAAAAATAGACACTCCATTCCATCCATGATCTGCACTGCTTATCACAGAAACATCGAGTTCAGTCTGAAACAAGATACAGGGAAAATATATAGCCGGAGTAGCTCACCGAAGTTGTTGTGTTCATAATAATGTGCAGCCAATGTCCTCTCGTATACGTGAGGGTAGTAAATCCAGGAGAATAAAATATTTACAAATACAAAATAGTAAACCAATGCTTTCTGTATGCCGTCAGCCACGTGCTATACGCATTCATCTTTTTCGGCCAATTGCAGGCTTTGTTTTGCCGTTCAAGCCAATGCCAGCCTGTAAATGATAAAAAGGATCCGCCCCTTGACCTCTGAATAACTTTAGCCAATGGTGATCGATTCAACTGATGATTGACACATCTTTTTCGGCCAATTGCAGGCTTTGTTTTGCGCCTTTAGCCTATGCGAGCCTGTAAATGATAAAAAGGATCCGCCCCTTGACCTCTGAATAACTTTAGCCAATAGTGATCGATTCAAATGATGATTGACACATTGGTTAGCCAATGAAACGCCGGTAAATAAATCCCCGCATACACCGCGGACGACTTGGCGTTCGGGGGAAAATCGAGTCGGCGGCTGCAAGTTAGTTGGAAAACCATGAATAAGGCGCACTGTATTATAAGGCGCATGGTCAGCTTTTGAAAAAAATAAAGGCTTTTAGGTGCGCCTTATAGTGCGGAAAATACGGTACAATGTTTTGAAACCATTTTGCCCATTTTTAGTATTAAAAAACATCAAACAGAACAGAGAAAAATAAACATGACAGTGCAGCCGCGTATCACGGATATAAGAGGACCACGGCTGTACATTATTATTGAACACAACGACTTCGGTGAGCTACTCCGGCTATATATTATCCCTGTATCTTGTTTCAGACTGAACTCGATGTTTCTGTGATAAGCGGTGCAGATAATGGATGGAATGGAGTGTCTATTTTTAAATTCAACTCAATTCCAAGTGTTTATTGTCATATGCACAGTAAAGTTGCGAGCGAAAATAGAAACTAAGGAATGGTTGGCATTTCTTGAATCCCAAGACTTTAACCTCCCGAATGATGGAACAATGCATTTGAGTGACATCGTACAGTCACTGTTTCCGTATATGTCTGAGACACGTATTTGCGTCTTTGCAAGCTTTGGGAATGTTAAGGGGGTAATAAGTTGGACTGAACTATCTGACTGTTTTGTCGACGTTCCCATTGTAGCGCCTTATAATCCGGTGCGTCTTATGTATGTCAAAAAGAGGACCAAAAACTATTTTTTCGGGGTGCGCCCTATAACCCGGTGCGCCTTATAGTGCGGAAAAAATCTATATCGTTTTCCCTCTCTTTCTCTCTCTCTCTCTCTCTCTCTCTCTCTCTCTCTCTCTCTCTCTCTCTCCCTCTCTCTCACTCTCTCTCTCTCTCTCTCTCTCTCTCTTATCCTTCTTTCTCTTTCTCTGCTTTTCTATCTTTTCTCCTCATCTGTCTTTCTTTCTATTTATTTGTTTTCCATTTTTTCAGGCAAAATGAGCTCAATAGTGCTGAATTTATACTATTTTATACTATATAGTATTTATCCCTCTATCTCTCTATCTATCTATCTATCTGTCTATCTCTATATCTGTCTACCTATCTTCAAATCCATCTATATCTATCTATCTACCCATCTATCTATATCTATATCTATCATGCAGGAGGAAAAGATAAGGGTGCCTCGTTGTGAACCTCGAGTGCACAGTTATCATAGATTGGAAGGCCGAAAAGCAAGGACAAGCCATAGGGACTTTACAATGGCATGGTCGACTTAGAGTGCCTCATTGTAAACACATCCCAGGGGCGCAAATGGCAAATCAAAGCTCTACTGCCACATTTCCCGGAACGGTCAATTTGTCTTTTGTCCCCCTCCCAATTTAATTTTTCTCCCCGTGAGTCAAAGTCAAGTCGGCGCTAGCATAAAGTGTGTCAGCGGCGGCTTATCAAAATGTTCGAGTCCCGAAAAAGCGAAAGACAGAAACGTTGTGAGTTTCCGCGAAACAAAGCGCCGCCGTTTCCCGCGTTTTGTCTTCTCCGTCTCCTCAAATCGCCCATTCAGGCCCGACGTGTCGGCGGCGGGGAAAAAAAAAAGAAAAAGTCCGAGAGAGATTGAATAAAATAATGCGGGGCGGTGTGGAGGGGGTCTTTGAGAGGGGGGGTGTGTCAGATTAGTCACGGAATTGAGCCCGGGCGCTCTTTGAGGCGTCTCACAAAGGCGCACAAAAGTTCAATGTCGCCTTACACGAACCACGTGTCGTCCGCCTTTTGAATCTACCGCACTTTCTCTGGCGCTAAGTAATAAAGTCGGAATACGTTTTCATCGTACGTATTTCTACTCGGCCTTTTGGAAAAGACCATGAAAACGATTTCAGGTTTTCTAATCATCACAACTCCGGTTTGTGTGGTCTAGCGACCCCTAGGGGTTGTAAAAATACCTCAATCGTTTGAATAAAATCACCATTACTACTTCAAATCAATTATTTTTTAAGACTGATATATAACTCATATTCAAATATAAATATTGAAGCTGACTTAACAGACCAGTGGATATTTTTTTTTCCTTTTTCCTTTAGGTTTACTTTTCGCCTGATTTTTTTTAACTATATTTTCCTGTTGTTTATTCAGTCCTTTTTTTCTTGAGGTTTCCTTTTTTGTTTTTTTTTGTTTTTTTCATTTTTCCGTTTTTTGTCTTTTTTTCTAAATTTTTTCTTTTCTTTTTCATTTTCTTATTTCTTTTATTTTCAAAAGTAACTTTGAGTCTCCGCGTTTAGTCTCCCTCCGTTGTTCTTTTAGCACTCGTTTTCCGTGGCACGACAGAATATGGCGCCATCTAGCTGTCACACTGTCCCTTTAACTTTCATATTAAGCCACGGGGGGGGCTAAATCTAGAAGGGGGGCGAGTTTGAGACCCCTGATTTAGATAAAGGACAAACAAAGAAAAACATTTTAAAGATGTCTATTTATACATGTCAATATCAAGCGACCATATTTGGTAAGCGTATTTGATTGGTCTCTTTATATTTATATGTATAAATATAAAGCGACCATATTTGGTAAGCGTATTTGATTGGTCGCTTTTTATTTATACATATCAATATAAAGCGAGCATATTTGGTAAGTGTATTTGATTGGTCGCTTTTTATTTGTACATATAAATATAAAGTGACCATATTTGGTAAGTGTATTTGATTGGTTTCTTCTTATTTATACATATAGATATAAAGCGACCATATATGGTAAGCGTATTTGATTGTATAAATAAAAAGCGACCAATCAAATACACTTACCATATATGGTCGCTTTATATTTATATGTATAAATAAGAAGAAACCAATCAATTACACTTACCAAATATGGTCGCTTTATATTTACATGTATAAATAAAAAGCGACCATATAAATATAAAGCGACCATATTTGGTAAGCATATTTGATTGGTCTCTTTATATTTATACATATCAATATAAAGGCGACCATATATGGTAAGTGTATTTGATTGGTCTCTTTATATTTATAAATGTAAATATAAAGCGACCATATATGGTAAGCGTATTTGATTGGTCTCTTTATATTTATACATATAAATATAAAGCGACCATATTTGGTAAGCGTATTTGATTGGTCGCTTGAATGATTCCAATTCCGCATAATAACTGTGTCAAACGGCGCCGTACAAGGTCATTAAAACAGCAAAGCTAGCGGGGGATTAAGCGGATTTCTCCGGCTAATATGAATATGGACATTTTTAGAACGCGCGGCTAACGCGCTAACGTCTCTAGCGGCGCTCGCTAGGACTTTAAAGAGCTAGCGTTAAGCTAAAACACGCATTTACTCGGCGCGTTTACACCCGAGACCCAGCTAACACCCGGCTAGCTTGCGCACGTTAGCGCACTTTCGGTTTCCCGCAACGCCGCGCTTTTATCCCTCGAGACGCGTCTATTAGCGCAGACGGTTAGCATTAGCGTCGTTATCCGCCACTTATTACAGCGTGTCGCGAGGGGGGCGGCGCAGGGACGGCGCGGGGGCGGCCGAGGGGCTCGCGCGGCGTAAACAAATCTATTATCGGTGATGAATTGCACAATAACGCTGCATAATGGCGCGGTGCTAGCGACGATACGCAAGCTAAATAAATAAAAATATAGCACGGATGATTGAATAGCGAGACGGTTGGATCTTTTTTTTCTTTCTTTTTTTCTTTTTTACGACAGCGGGTCAAAAATTTGATTGTGTGTTGTGGGTGGTTGCTGGATGATGCTAATGCTAAAGCTAATGCTAAAGATAAAAACATAACATAGGCCAAGAATGGATTAGCTTGTCTTTTGTGTTGTTTATCATACCAACAGGTCAAGATTTGATCATGTGCGGTGGCGTGGTACCTAGCCAATGCTAACGCTAAAGCTAATGCTAAGGCTAATGCTAAAGATAAAAAAACTAACAAAGGTCCAAGAATAGATTAGCCAGACTAGGAGGTCTTTTGTGTTGTTTTTCATACCAACAGATCAAGATTTGATCATGTGTGGGGTTGTGTTACCTAGCTAATACTAAAGCTAATGCTAAATCTAATGCTAAAGTTAATGCTAAAGCTAATGCTAAAGATAAAAAAAACTAACAAAGGAAGTCCAAGAATAGATTAGCCAGACTAGGAGGTCTTTTGTGTTGTTTTTCATACCAACAAGTCAAGTTTTGATCATGTGCGGTGGCGTGGTACCTAGCTAATTCTAAAGCTAATGCTAACTCTAACGCTAAAGCTAATGCTAAAGGTAAAAAAACCTAACAAAGGCTAAGTCCAAGAATAGATTAGCCAGACTGGGAGGTCTTTTGTGTTTTTTTCATACTAACAGATCAAGATTTGATTATGTTTGGTGGCGTGGTCCCTAGCTAATACTAAAGCTAATGCTAACTCTAACGCTAAAGCTAATGCTAAAGATAAAAAAACCTAACAAAGGCTAAGTCCAAAAATAGATTAGCCAGACTAGGGGGTCTTTTGTGTTGTTTTTCATACCAACAGGTCAAGATTTGATCATGTGTGGGGTTGTGGTACCTAGCTAATACTAAAGCTAATGCTGAATATAATGCTAAAGCTAATGCTAAAGATAAAAAAAACTAACAAAGGCTAAGTCCAAGAATAGATTAGCCGGTCTAGGAGGTCTTTTGTGTTGTTTTTCATACCAACAGATCAAGATTTGATCATGTGTGGGGTTGTGGTACCTAGCTAATACTAAAGCTAATGCTGAATATAATGCTAAAGCTAATGCTAAAGCTAGACAAACTTAAAAGCCTAAAATATAAATCAAACAAATTGATACCCATAATCTTTCAGGTTGTTCTTTTATACCTACAGGTCAAGATTTTATTATGTGTGGTGGCGTGGTACCTAGCTAAGACTAAAGCTAATGCTAAATATAATGCTAATGCTAAAGCTAGACAACCTAACAGGCCTAAATTATAAATCAATTTGATTTCCCGAAACGCTTTTGTTGTTTTTCATGTCAACAGGTCAATATTTAATCATGTGTGGTGGCGTAGTACCTAGCTAATACTAAAGCTAAAGGTAAAGCTAATGGTAATGCTAAAGCTAATGCTAAAGCTAATGCTAAAGCTAATGCTAAAGCTAATGCTAAAGCTAGACAACCTAACAAGCCCAAAATATAAATCAAACAATTTGATACCCTCAAACGTTTTTGTTGTTTTTCATACCAACCGGTCAAGATTTGATCATGTGCAGTCATATTTTTGTAGTATTTCTGTAGCATTTTTATAGTATTACTGTACTTTCATTTTATAATATTTCTGCAGTAGTATTTTTTGCGTAGTTGTATAGTAAAATGTTTGTAATATATCTGCAATGTTAGTGTGGTTCTATTTTTGTAGTATTTCTATAGTCCTGATTATGTAGTATTGGTGCGGTATTACTGTGGTTTTATTTTTTGTAGTATTTTTGTAAAATGTTTGCAGTTTCTTTGTGTAATTTTTCATAGTAAAATCTTTGTAGTATAGCTGTAGTATTTTTCAAGTGTTACTTTTTTTGTGGTATTTTTCCTATTTATACTTCTGCAGTGACAGTTTTTGTAGTATTTTTGAGTTTTTGTAATGTCTGTAGTTTTAATGCAGTTCTATTTCTATAGTATTTATGTAGCATTTTTATAGTATTGCTTTACTTTTATTTTGAAGTATTTCATATTATTTCTACAGTAGTATATTTGTAGTCTTCCGATAGAAGTACATCCACATTATTTATACATTTCTGTACAAGTATTGTTGTGGTATTTCTGTCACAGTATTTATGTAGCAGTATTTTTGTATTATAGTGTTACTGTAGTTTTCTTTTTGGAGTATTTCTGTAAAAGTATTTTTATACTACCATCTCTTTAGTATTTCTTTAGTATTTTTAATATTGCTGTAGTAGTATTTCTTATCAGAATGAGGACAAACTAATATTCTAGTTTCCGGTTTTTAAGCAGTATATTCTATATTTAGTTTTGGGGTAATTTTGTTATATTTTTGGTGTGTACATACAAAAGGGCACCAGGGACAAAATTGGCATCCAAAAAAATGTTTTTTATTACTAGTAGTATATTCACTATATTATATATCTTTAGTATATCTTGACCATTTTTTGGGACAGGGGACGGGATGAAGACACCTGACCCGCGGGCCGTAGTTTGCCCACCCCAGGAACCTGAAACGGCCCCCGGTATCCATCCATCACAATTTTTCGGAAGTTAATTTCTCCGTCCGTCACGCGTTCCCACGGAAACCTAATAAGTTCTGAAAACGCCGTGACGTGATTGGTTGTGACAGACTCATCAGCTCCTCATTGGTGCAAATTCCAATGCAATATATTTAAGTGGACGCTTGGCTCGTCGAATGTCCTTTTATTGTCTTTTGTTTGAGGGAAAACGCAACAGAATGGTATACGGGACGGGAGAGCAAAAACGTGGTCAGGGTCGGAAGCGAGTCGTAAGCCAGAACAGGAGAGAAGACGTAGTCGGGGACGAAAAAAGGTCGGAAGCCAGGACGGGAGAGCAAAAACGTGGTCAGGGTCAGAAGCGAGTCGTAAGCCAGAATAGGAGAGAAGACGTCGTCGGGGACGAAAAGAGGTCGGAAGCCAGGACGGAAGAGCAAAAACGTGGTCAGGGTCAGAAGCGAGTCGTAAGCCAGAAAAGGAGAGAAGACGTAGTCGGGACGAAAAGAGGTCGGAAGCCAGGACGGGAGAGCAAAAACGTGGTCAGGGTCGGAAGCGAGTCGTAAGCCAGAAAAGGAGAGAAGACGTCGTCGGGGACGAAAAGAGGTCGAAAGCCAGGACGGGAGAGCAAAAACGTGGTCAGTGTCGGAAGCGAGTCGTAAGCCAGAAAAGGAGAGAAGACGTAGTCGGGGACGAAAAGAGGTCGGAAGCCAGGACGGGAGAGCAAAAACGTGGTCAGGATCGGAAGCGAGTCGTAAGCCAGAAAAGGAGAGAAGACGTTGTCAGGGACAAAAAGAGTTTGGAAGCCGGGACGGGAGAGCAGACGTGGTCAGGATCAAAAACGGGTCAATGCCGGGGACAGACGGGAGCAAAAAACGGGACAGGTGGTCGAAAAAGGCTTGCGTAGCGTTCACTGAGGTTTGCAGACGGACTGACAAAAGGGGACAGACAGGACTGGGTACAAATACTGATCGGGAGCCAATCAGGGCGCCAAAAGAGTGGGCACAGCTGAGTCACATCAGTAATCATGACAGGGTGAGTCAGCCCACCCAGTACAGCCTGCCCTGTAGGGTGGGACCTTGGGTTAACACTACAAAGGCACGTGTTTTTCAGTTTTCATGGTATTTTCTGGGGTCTCTTGAAAGGAAACCTAGCTATAAACACTCCCAGAGGCCTAAAGTACAACTGTGTGAATTTTCACGAAAACCTGTTCTGCCGTTTTGGAGTCTATAAGCCACGTACGCACATACACATACATGTATCTGGATGGAAACTTTGACTCTTATACTGTCGGATGGAGTTGATCGATTGCAGGACGTGAACTCAGAGGTAACGATGATTCTCGACCTCGCCCAATAGGAAAGTGTGTGTCCACCCACCCAGTACAGCCTGCCCTGTAGGGTGGGACCACAACAAAGCCACGTGTTTATCCATTTTCTTGGTATTTACTGGGGTCTCTTGACAGGAAACCTAGCTATAAACACTCCCAGAGACCTAAAGTACAACTGTGTGAATTTTCATGAAAACCTATTCTACCGTTTTGGAGTCTATAAGCCACCTACGCACACACACATACATGTATATAGATGGAAACTTTGACTCTTTTACTGCCGGATGGAGTTGATCGATTGCAGGGCGTGTACTCACAGGTAACGGTGATTCCCGACCTTGCCCAATAGGAAAGGGTGTGTCCGCCCATCCAGTACAGCCTGCCCTGTAGGGTGGGACCACAACAAAGGCACGTGTTTATCCATTTTCTTGGTATTTACTGGGGTCTCTTGACAGGAAACCTAGCTATAAACACTCCCAGAAGCCTAAAGTACAACTGTGTGAATTTTCACGAAAACCGGTTCTGCCGTTTGGGAGTCTATAAACCACGTACGCACACATATACATGTTTATAGACGGAAACAGTGTTTTTTAAACTGCCAGATTGAATAAAGGACTTAAAACGATCTATATTATCGTAAATAAAATGGAAAAAATGAACTTTTTGATTTAATCTAATAATCCCAGACTATCCAAAATCCCGGAGACACAAAGCTAATCATAACAATAAGGAAAGTAGAGGAAGGTGCGGTCTGAAGAATCTCAATTCTCCAAACAATCTCCATTAAATACATAACTCCCCGTCCCTCCCGCTAGCGACTGTTTAGCTAGGCTAATTTGAATATATTTTGGGTCAACGGTGCGGCCGCCAGAGAGCGAGCGGCGAGCCTTTGACGAACAATTTAATTTTTAATATTCTATTTCATTTAAATGGGGCCACCGCCGGAGCGCTTGGATCCACACCAAGGGGGGGAGGGGAGAGGGAGCGCAAGAAAGCCTTTCTTATTATTGTTATTGTCCCGAATTCCTTGCTCTCGTTTCGCTTAAAAGAATTTCGGATCGTATTCGTGAATCTTATTGTTAAGACTAAACCGTTAAAAAATATGTTCTCGTCATTTTTTGAGGTCTGGTTAGCATTCTGCGCTAATAGCGTTAGCATGTATTATCATACAGATACGAGATAGCAGCTAAGCTAAGTTCAATTTACGACTAATATTTGTATTCAACTCAAAAATTGTTCTAAAGTGAATCCAAGATGGTATAGCAGTGCCACCTGGTGGTTGATTCGACCATACATCGATTATCTGTTATCACCTGTGCCCGCTTGTTTGGCATTGATTGTCAGTCCGTCAGCAAACCTCTGTTTCTACAAGGCAAGCACTTTGACTCTGACTCCCGCCGGTCCTGATTTTTGCAATCGTTTTCCACCCGTCCGTTCCTGATTTCCCCGTTTGTCTCCGGCTCTGACCTGTTTTTGACCCCGACCACGTTCTGCTCTCCCGTCCCGGCTTACGACCCGTTTTTGATCCCGACCACGTTTTGCTTACCCGTCCCGGCTTCTGACCCGTTTTTGATCCCGACCACGTTTTGCTCTCCCGTTCCGGCTTACGACCCGTTTTTTATCCCGACCACGTTTTGCTCTCCCGTCTCAGTTTCTGACCCGTTTTTGATCCCGACCACATTTTGCTCTCCCGTCCCGGCTTCTGACCCGTTTTTGATCCCGACCACTTTTTGATCTCCTGTCCCGGCTATCGAACTGTTTTTTTCATCCTCGACACCACGATCCACTTCCGCATTTGGAATACGTTCCGATTGTAGGGATCCGATTTCTTTTGCAATATTATTAGTTTTTTGCACCTGTGGAACCAAAAAATGAGAATGAAGAATTCCAAATTCAGCAGAGGGGTTGAATTGTGGGAAATGTAGTTTGAGAGTTATCAGGGTTTTTATAGTAGATGTATGAAAAATGATTTCACGGGTCGGGTGGAATTGTACGCCAGGCCGGGTTTGGCCCGCGGGCCGTGAGGTTGACACCTATGTTCTAATCTTTGAGTTGATCGGATCTGAATCCAATATGGGTCGATTCATTATTCCAAAGGTGTCAAATAGGCGGCCCGCGGGCCAGATCAGGCCCGCTAAGGGATTGAATCCGGCCCGCAAGACAACACTCAGAGAAGCGCAAGAGAAAAACAAGCTGCGGATTGAAATATGGCAACTTGATGTTGCCAAAGCCAGGTGCTCTCTCTCTCTCTCTCTCTCTCTCTTTCTTTTCCACCACTTTTCTCCCACTCTGTCTCTGTTTCTTTCACTCTCTGTGTCTCTCTTTTTCTCTTCCTTTGTTCCTCTTTGTTTCTTTCTCTCTCTGTTTCTTTTAACCTCTTTTGCTCTAACGTCCTTTTTTCCTTTTCTCTCTTTTCTCTTTCTCGCTTCATACCCTATGCGCTTTCTTTTCTCTTTTCTCTCCGTCTGTTTTTTATTTCTCTTTGGATTTTTTACTCCTCTCCCTTTCTTTTCCCTCTCTCCCACGACTTTTTATCTTTTGCTTCTCACGCTCTCTCCCTCTCTCTTTCTTTGTCCCGCCCTCTCTCCTTTTTCTCTTATTACTTTGTCTCTTTTCCTTTCTCTTTAATCTACTCGTCCGGCCCCTGACAGAATGTTTGTTCTCTCATGTGGCCCCTGAGTTAAAATGAGTTTGATACCCCTGCTTTTTTTGTGTGTTTTCCAGGTGAATCCTGGGAAATCAAAGCCGAGCAAAGAGCAAATTTGACCCGGTAAATCTCCTCCGCTAACTTAAGCGGACACGCTACGTGCTAGCTGACAAGCGGCGCTACACGAGGAGCTTAGATCCACAAACATAAATATCTAATGAGTCGTGTGAAGTGTGCCAGGGGAGACATTAGCGCTCGTGCACGCTAGCCTCGCTACTTGCTAACGGAGCGCTTCCTCCCCCTGACTCGGACCCCCCAAGCCTTGCCTTAACATCCCTGTGTCAGAACGCCGGGGAGCGCTTGTTTGTGTGTGCGTTTGTGCACGCGCGTGTGCACGGGAGTCAGCGTGATGTCGCGCAACAGGATATGACATCATAGCGGGGGTTAAACCGCCGAGGTTGACTTTCCTTAATAATCCCTTTTCCTCGTCTCGGGGGGGAGAGTTCAAGGTGATTGACGTTTTGTCTTTTAGTTTATCTGCGTTTTTGGAAGAGAGGTACACGAAATGGGTCACAAAACAGGAACGGAGACAGGACCCAGTAGCGTTCGTTTTTACCCGGTTTTATTGATGATCGTCGGACACTGTGGCACTTCCGTGTCGAGCGAGGATAGTCGTAGGTAGCGGGTAAACGGGTCGATAGCCGGGACGGGGGAGCGAGGGCGGTAACGAGTCCAGAAAAGAGGTCGGCAACAGGTATCAGGCAGGTAACAGGGCAAAACGGGTCGATGGCCGGGACGGAGGAGCAAAAGCAGAAACGGGTCGGGAAACAGGTCGGCAACAGGTATCAGGCAGGAAACAGGGCAAAACATGTCGATGGTCGGGACGGAAGAACAAGGCAGAAAGGGGTCCAGAAACAGGTCGGCAACAGGTATCAGGCAGGAAACAGGGCAAAACAGGTCGTTGGTCGGGACGGAGGAGCAAGGCAGAAACAGGTCCAGAAACAGGTCAGCAACAGGTATCAGACAGAAGAAAACAGGGCAGGAGAATGTCGGAAGGTATGGAGCTTGCCTAGCTGGGAGCATAGGTTCGCAGATGGTCTGACAGCTTGAAGCCGGGGGTTTAAAAAGGGTCAGGGAACCAATCAGCGACCAGGGCTGTTGGCAGGTGCCCCGAATTAGCAATCATGACAAAATGAGGAGACAGCATCTGGGCTATAGTTTTTTCAAAATAAAATTCTTGATTTGACCTTGTTTTTTAGAACAAATTTTTATTTTTGGCGACGAACGATTATGATTTTTTTTACCTTTTACTCAAGGAAAATTATGAAAAATGTGTGGACATTTATCTTCTCTCTTGTAGCAGTCTGACATTGTCATGATTACCGATGTGATGAGCCTGTTCCCGCTCCTTTGGCACCAACGGCCTCGGACTCTGATTGGCTCCTTGTCACTATTTAAATCCACGTCTATCCGTCACCTGTTGTCAGTCCGTCTGCGAAACTCAGTGTATACTAGGCAAGCCTGTTTTGAACCTGACTCCTGCCTGTCCTGTTTTTGCTCCCGTCTGTCTCCAGCTAGGACCCATTTTGATCCTGACCACGTCTGTTCTCCCATCCTGGCTTACGACCTCTTTTTGTCCCCAACTGAGTCAACTCTCCCATTCTGGCTTACGACTGGTTTCCGACGCCGACCACGCCTTGCTCTCCCAGTACCAGCTACCGACCCGTTTTTCTGTCCCTGACACCGCCATCGTTCGCTACGGAAGATCCACTTCCGTGTTCGGATCACAATCCCATTCCAAGAGCGACTTGCTTCCCGGCTTTGACCCGTTTTTGATCCTGACCACGTCTATTCTCCGCTCCTGGCTTTCGACTCTTTTCCGTTCCCGACCACGTTTTTTGCTCTCCTGTCCTGGCAACTGACCCGTTTTTTTCCGTACCCGACACCGCCATCGCTCGCCAAAGAAGTCCTACTTCCGCGTTCAGAGAGACCTGCTTCCTGCGTCCAGCAATCACTGGATCGTGGGTGCAACCCTTTCCTTTCTTTCAATAAAACTGAGAGAAACGTTATGCAAGTGGGTCCTGTCTCTGTTCTGGTCTTGACAGACCTCATTGTTTTCACTAAAACCCGTTCTTTGAAAAAAAAATGCTATAAAATATGTCAAACTCTGAAATTAATACTCAATAAAATAATATAATAAAACTAAATATGTCATTCTTTTATTACACAAGGAGGCAGCACGGCGGCACAGTGGTTAGCGTGTGCGGCGGCACAGTTCTGAGGTCATGAGATCGAACCTCCTGTGTGGAGTTTGCATGTTCTCCCCGTGCTTGCGTGAATTTCCTCCGGGCACTCGGGTTTCCTCCCAGATTCCAAAAACATGCATATTGACTGGGCCAAATTGTCCCTAGGTGTCCCCTGCCCACTGCCCAAAGATAGCTGGGATGGGCTCCAGCACCCCCGCGACCCTACTGATGATAAGCGGTGCAGATAATGAATAATGAATAATACCTAGAGGGTTTGGTTCAAGGGCAGCATGGCGGTACAGTGGTAAGCGCGTGTGCGGCACAGTTCTGAGGTCATGATATCGAACCTCCTGTGTGGAGTTTGCATGTTCTCCCCGTGCTTGCGTGGGTTTCCTCCGGGCACTTTGGTTTTCTCCCACATTCCAAAAACATGCATATTGACTGGGCCGAATTGTCCATAGGAGTCCCCTGCCCACTGCCCGAAGATAGCTGGGACGGGCTCCAGCACCCCCGCGGCCCTCTTGATGATAAGCGGTGCAGATAATGAATAATACTTAAAGGGTTTGGTTGAAAGCCTTTCACACTTAAAATGTTCCACCTACCACAAAAAAATGCTAAATATTTTATTTGTTTATGACTCTTAAAACGAACTCAAATGGTTTCATTTAAAGATGACTAAAAAGAAATTCCTCGTCGGCAGTCAAATAAAACTCGAGTATTTTGCTAACTCCCTCCCATTCCGTCGGACAAAAGAAGCATTTAAGAAGCTCCTTCGAGAGAAAAAAGTTGAAGAGTAATTAACGGCGCACAAAAGTCAAAAGTGTCCGGAAGATAAGACGGACAGGAAGTACAAAAGGAGGATGAGCAAAAAAAGCAGACGGGCGCCCATGTTTGTCTTTCCGCTTAATGGCAAGTCCGGGGGTATTTAAGGCACATCCCATAATGAGTCGCTCAAATCCCCATAGCGACAACATGGTCGTCAGTTGCGTCAAGAAGTGGAAGAAAAAAACGTCTCGGAACACGAGGATTTTGTTGATATGATAATATTAGATTAGATTTGTATGTTTTTAAGAATTTTTTGTGTTACGGTTTGTGTTATTTCATGTATGTGTTCCCGCATGTTTTCTGGGTTTACGTGTGCGTCTGTGCGTGCAATTACCGTCAATTCCGGACTATAGAGCGCACCTGATTATAAGCCGCACCCACCACATTTCGGGAGGAAAACCGATTTTGTACGTTCACAAGCCGCACTTGTATATTAAAAAAAAAAAAATTGCGACACAAACACAAAATTAACCCATACCCCACACAGTCCAAAAATCACAGCCGGCAGAATGACAGAGAATGATATCGGTACTTAACGTTTGATGAAGACCTGCAGAGTCCGGGTGCCCGTTGAAAGTAATCAAAGGAAAAAAGTGTATATTTCCAAAGGTAAGGGTGTGAAAAATATATATCCACTATTGTCTCATCTTTACTCCACTTCCCATCAGCCCCCGCTGTATTTGCCCCTTCTTTTTGATTCGTGGAAAACATATCAGAATAAGTTTCTAAAATAAATACATGACAAAAATCTACAGTTGCAAATACATATTATACATGGTGACACATATTTACAAAGAAAGACGGTACACCGAGAGCGTTTTCAAAGCTTTAATAATAATATTATAACTTTCATCCCAAACCGTGCCTGTGAAGGGTAGCAAAACGCTACTAGCAACACGCTTGCAACACAGTAAACAGCTCTGTGAATAAGCCGCAGGGTTGAAAGTTTTGGGGAAAAAGTAGCTGTTTATAGTCCGGAATTTACGGTATGTACCTTTCTGTGTGTATTAACATAGGTTTTATGTGTATGTTTTGTGTTTTTACGTACATTGTTTTGTGTGTATATGTACTTTTTAGATAGATAGATAGATAGATAGATACTTTATTCATCCCCCTAGGTGAATTCACACTTCCAGCAGTATCCTTGTGTTGATTATTAACAGATTAACAGGATGGCCTCGCTGTGTTGTAGTTTAGCAACAGCGGAGTGGATGACGTCACACGCTAGGCCAAAAGTCCGACGTCCCTGCGGCAGATGGAAATCTTTGTGCCCAGGGTTACACCGCCTCGTGTTCACGTAGATAGCGAGTCCTCGGTTTCAGAGTATTTCAGTTACTAACTCTTCGGAAGAACTAGTGAGTGACTGTAAAGCACAGGTGTCGAACAGGAGGCCCGCGGGCCAGATCAGGCCCGCTAAGGGATTGAATCCGGCCCGCGAGACAACGCTCAGAGAAGCGCAAGAGAAAAATGAGCTGCAGGTTGAAATATGTCAACTGGATGTTGCCAGAGCCAGGTACCTCTCACAAAGACACTGTACTTGTATCTCTCTCTCTCTCTCTCTCTCTCTCTCTCTCTCTCTTTCTTTTCCACCCCTTTTCTCCCACTCTGTCTCTTTCACTCTCTGTGTCTCTCTTTTTCTCTTCCTTTGTTGCTCTTTGTCTCTTTCTCTCTCTGTGTCTTTTTAACTTATTTTGCTCTAACTTCATTTTTTTTCTTTTCTCTCTTTTCTCTTTCTCTCTTCCTACCCTTTGCGCTTTCTTTTCTCTTTTCTCTCCTTCTGTCTTTCTATTTAACAATAAAGGTATATTCTATTCTATTCTATTTCTCTTTGGATTTCTTTCTTCCTCTCCCTTTCTTTTCTCCCTCTCTCATGACTTTTTATCTTTTGGTTCTCACGCTCTCTCCCTCTCTCTCTTTTTTTTTCCCTTGTCCCGCCCTCTCTCCTTTTCCCTCCCTCTTTCTCTTATTTCTTTCTCTCTCTTTTCCACCCCTTTCCTCCCACTCTTTCTCTGTCTCTTTCACTCTCTGTGTCTCTCTTTTTCTCTTCCTTTGTTGCTCTTTCTCTTTTTCTCTCTCTATGTCTTTTTAACTTCTTTTGCTCTAACTTCCTTTTTTCCTTTTCTCTTTTCTCTCCTTCTGTCTTTCCATTTCTCTTAGGATTTCTTTCGTCCTCTCCCTTTCTTTTCTCCCTCTCTCATGACTTTTTATCTTTTGGTTTTCATGCTCTCTCCCTCTCTCTCTTTTTCTTCCCTTGTCCCACCCTCTCTCCTTTTCCCTCCCTCTTTCTCTTATTTCTTTCTCTCTCTTTTCCACCCCTTTTCTCCCACTCTGTCTCTCTCTCTTTCACCCTCTGTGTCTCTCTTTTTCTCTTCCTTTGTTGCTCTTTCTTTTTTTTCTCTCTCTGTGTCTTTTTAACTTCTTTTGCTCTAACTTCCTTTTTTCCTTTTCTCTTTTCTCTCCTTCTGTCTTTCTATTTCTCTTAGGATTTCTTTCTTCCCCTCCCTTTCTTTTCCCCCTCTCTCACAACTTTTATCTTTTGTTTCTCACGCTCTTTTCCTCTCTCTCTTTTTCTTTCTTTGCCCCACCCTCTATCCTTTTCTTTCCCTCTTTCTCTTATTTCTCTCTCTCTTTCTCTCTCTCTCTCTCTTTTCCACCCCTTTTCTTCCACGCTCTGACTCTGTCTCTTTCACTCTCTGTGTCTCTCTTTTTCTCTTCCTTTGTTGCTCTTTGTCTTTTTCTCTCTGTGTGTCTTTTTAACTTTTGCTCTAACTTCCTTTTTTCCTTTTCTCTCCTTCTGTCTTTCTATTTCTCTTTGGATTTCTTTCTTCCTCTCCCTTTCTTTTCTCCCTCTCTCATGACTTTTTATCTTTTGGTTCTCACGCTCTCTCCCTCTCTCTCTTTTTCTTCCTTTGTCCCCCCCTCTCTCTTTTTACCTCCTTCTTTCTCTTATTTTTTATCCCTCTTTTCCTTTCTCTCTAATCTACTAGCCTATCGTGTGCCCCCCCCCTGAGTTGAAATGAGTCTGACACCCCTGCTGTAAAGTAACATGCCCAATACCGTCCCTGACAAGCTAAACGACGCTAGCTCGACCAAGAAGACCGGGAAAGTTGCGGAAAAGCAGACAAGCAAGTTTTGCGCCGACTGGAAAGAAACAAACGCGATGAGATGAGATGCTTCGATGGGCGAAGAAGAAGACGAAAGCGCGGCACGAGATAAGAGCCTCGAATATTGCCAGTAATAATCTACGTAGAGCGAGCGTATCGAGCCAGGTGGCGCTAAATGAGCTTGGGAATCAAAGCGCTTTGTTGTTGTTAGCCAGCAGCGCTTTTAATATCGTCTTCACCTTTATTCTTCATTTCCTTCCACTTGAGAGATCTATTCCCCAGACGTCCGGGGAAAATTTCGATTTTTTGCCGCCGAATGATCAAAGCTTTATTGGCTTGACGGTATCGAAAAATCTCAGCCGGGGAAACCGGGGACGGAAATATGCGAAGGGGTGCTAATGCTAGCAGGCGAGTGGAGAAGGGTTCCATGCTAACTTGGAGTTTGATGTTGTTGGGTAGGGTTACTTGAACTGGATTACTTTCAATGACTTTTGGATGACTCCGATACCAAATATGATAATAAAAGACAAAATAAACTAAATATGAGTAAAATGATGACTCACAACACGTGGTAAGCTTTCTCTCCTGGCTTTGATCTCTTTGATCTCCGGCAAAACGAACATAAGATGCGACTAGGGTTGGGTAGGGTTACTTTAACTGGATTACTTTTGGATTACTCCTATACCCAACATGCTAATAAAAGACAAAGAAACTAAATATGAATAAAATGATGACTCACAACACGTGGTAAGCTTTCTCTCCTGGCTTTGATCTCTTTGATCTCCGGCAAAAAGAACATAAGATGCGACTAGGGTTACTTTAACTGGATTACTTTTGGATTATTCCAATACCCAAAATGCTAATAAAAGACAAAAGAAACTAAATATGAATAAAATGATGACTCACAACGCGTGGTAAGCTTTCTCTTCTGGCTTTGATCTCTTTGATCTCCGGCAAAACGAACATAAGATGCGACTAGGGTTGGGTAGGGTTACTTTAACTGGATTACTTTTGGATTACTCCTATACCCAACATGCTAATAAAAGACAAAGAAACTAAATATGAATAAAATGATGACTCACAACACGTGGTAAGCTTTCTCTCCTGGCTTTGATCTCTTTGATCTCCGGCAAAAAGAACATAAGATGCGACTAGGGTTACTTTAACTGGATTACTTTTGGATTATTCCAATACCCAAAATGCTAATAAAAGACAAAAGAAACTAAATATGAATAAAATGATGACTCACAACGCGTGGTAAGCTTTCTCTTCTGGCTTTGATCTCTTTGATCTCCGGCAAAACGAACATAAGATGCGACCAGGGTTGGGTAGGGTTACTTTAAGTGGATTACTTTTGGATTACTCCAATACCCAATATGCTAATAAAAGACAAAATAAACTAAATATGAATAAAATGATGACTCACAACACGTGGTAAGCTTTCTTTCCTGGCTTTGAACTCTTTGATCTCCGGCAAAACGAACATAAGATGCGACCAGGGTTGGGTAGGGTTACTTTAACTGGATTACTTTTGGATGACTCCAATACCAAAATTGCTAATAAAAGACAAAAGAAACTAAATATGAATAAAATGATGACTCACAACACGTGGTAAGCTTTCTCTCCTGGCTTTGATCTCCGGCAAAACAAACATAAGATGCAACCAGGGTTGGGTAGGGTTACTTTAACTGGATTACTTTTGGATTACTCCAATACCCAATATGCTAATAAAATACAAAAGAAACTAAATATGAATAAAATGATGACTCACAACACGTGGTAAGCTTTCTCTCCTGGCTTTGATCTCTTTGATCTCCGGCAAAACTAACATCAAATGTGACAGAAACAAAATGAAAATAAATCCAAACAGCTTGCCGACATCATTTTTGCCGTTCCATGTGTTCCGTTACTCCCCAAGCCTGCACAAAATTTAGTCATTTTATGTTTTTTTAACAGACCCATTTACTGTGTGCAAGCGTGTTGCTAGCGTGTTGCTACCATTAACTGCGCTGTCTCAGTCACGGTTTGGGATGAAAGTTATATTATTATTATTAAAGCTTTAAAGACTCTCTTGGTGTACCGTCTTTCTTTGTAAATATGTGTAACCCATGTATAATATGTATTTGCAACTGTATATTTTTGTGTATTTATTTTAGACACTTATTCTGAAAATGTTTTGCTCGGGCGAATGAAAAAGGAGGGGCGGAACAAACGCGGGGTGACGGGAAGTGAGGACCGGTAAAGGTGGGGAACAGACAGACCTTTTTGTGGACGCGGCGGACAATAGTGGATATATATTTTTCTCACCCTTACCTTTGGAAATATACACTTTTTTCCTTGGATTACTTTCAACGGGACCCAGACTCTGCAGGTCTGTATCAAACCTTAAGTACCGGTATCATTTTCCGTTCATTTTGCTGACTGTGATTTTTGGACTGTGGACTTTAACGAAGGACATTTAGTTTTAATCGCGGGACTTGAAGTCGGGTTTGGGTTCATTTTGTGTTTGTGTTACATTTTTTAATGTGGGCGCATGCGGCTTATATACAGGTGCGGCTTGTGTAAGTACAAAATCGGTTTTCCTCTTAAAATGTGGTGGGTGTGGCTTATAATCTGGTGCCCTCTATAGTCCGGAATTTACGGTACTTGTTTGTTTTAGTATATTTAGCTTTCTTTCAGTATGATTTTACACTTAAGAAGCTTTAGCTAACGCGAGAGCGGAAGCTAGTAACACGTCCGAACATCAAATTGCAAACTGGAATTAATCATTTTTCGGTGTTCAATTTGCTCTCGGGTTGTGTTGCCGTGTCTCCAAAACACAACGGCGGCGAAAGCGGCGAGGCAATAACGATAAAATGTCATCAATCTGCTTCTGTCACAGCAACTTTGTACGCAATAATGACATTAAGCCTGCAATGGTGAGCGTGTCGCGCTCTTAAAGGGCCAGGCGCGCGCTTTACGCCACTAGTACAAAACAGGCATCCGCGGCACACAAAAAAAAAATCATTCCGATTTTGACCAGAAATCCTTTTCTGGATCATCCAAGTGCTCTTTGGCAAACTTCTGGTCCCGTTAAAAAAGGTAACATGTGGAGCCTCTTAAAGGGGAAGTTACAGTTTTGTGAGAGGAAATTTGGCACCCAAAAAATCTTGAGAAGGGTGAGGAAATTTGACAGTAAAAATTTTAAGAAGCCCGGGAAAGTTTCCTACAACAAATTTCGAGAAAGCAGAGGAAATTTGAAAATAAATACTTAAAAGCCCGAGAAAAGTTGACACATAAAATCTCTAGAAGCCCCCAGAAATGTATATGGCAAAATCTCGAGTTTAAAAAAAATATATAAATGAAAAATTTCCAGAAGCCCAACAAAATTTTAACCACGCCATCTCGAAAAGCCTGAGAAAAAAATGACACAAAATCGTAAAAAGCCCCAGAAAATTAAAAAAAAAATCCAGAAAAGCCCGAAAAAATATGACCCAAAAAATTTTGAGAAGCTCAGGAAAAATTGACACAAAAAAGTTTGAAAGCTCAAGAAAATTTCACACAAAATCACGAGAAGCCCACGAAAATTTACAGAAATAATCTTGAGAAGCCCCCAAAAATTTGCAACAAACATTTTGTGACACCCATGAAATTTTGACACAAAAACTTCTTGAAGCCAAAGAATAACTGACACAAAAAAATCTTAAGAAACGCGAAAAAATGTGACAAAAATCCTGAGAAACTCGAGAAAAGTTGACAAAAAAATCTCTAGAAGCCCCCAAAAATATATGTATGGCAAAATCTCAAGAAGCCCAAGAGGATTTAAAAAAAACGTAAAAACTCGAGAAAAGTTGACATAAAACTTTAGAGAAGCCAAGGAAAATTTGAACCACACCATCTTGGAAAGCATGAAAAAAAATACACAAAATCATAAAAAGCCCCAGAAATTTTCACCCCAAAAAAATCCAGAAAAGCCTGAAAAAAGATGACCAAAATAAATCCTGAGAAGCTCAAGAAAAATTCACACGAAAAAGCTTGAAAGTCCAAGAAAATTTCACTCAAAATCACAAGAAGCCCAAGAAAATTTACAGAAATAATCTTGAGAAGCCCCAAAAAATTTGCAACAAACATTTTGTGACACCCGTGAAATTTTGACACAAAAACTTCTTGAAGCCATAGAATAACTGACACAAAAAAATCTTAAGAAACGCGAAAAAAATGTGACAAAAAATCCTGAGAAACTCGAGAAAAATTAACACGAAAAAATCTCTAAAAGCCCCCGTAAATGTTTATGGCAAAATCTCAAGAAGCCCAAGAAAATTAAAAAAAAAAAAACCTTAAAAGCTCGAGAAAAGTTGACATAAAAATTTGGAGAAGCCCAGGAAAATTTGAACCACACCATCTCGAAAAGCCTGAGAAAAAAATGACACAAAATCGTAAAAAGCCCCAGAAATTTTCACCCCCAAAAAATCCAGAAAAGCCCCAAAAAAGATGACCAAAATAAATCCTGAGAAGCTCAAGAAAAATTGACACGAAAAAGCTTGAAAGTCCAAGAAAATGTCACACAAAATCACAAGAAGCCCAAGAAAATTTACAGAAATAATCTTGAGAAGCCCCAAAAACATTTTTAAGAAACGCGAGAAAATTTTACAAAAAATCCTGAGAAACTCGAAAAAAGTTGACACAAAAAAAATCTCTAGAAGCCCCCAAAAATGTATATGGCAAAATCTCGAGAAGCCCAAGAAAAAAAAAAAAAAAAAACTTAAAAGCTCAAGAAAAGTTGACATAAAAAACTTCAAGAAGCCCAAGAAAATTCTCGAAAAGTCTGAGAAAAAAAGACACAAAATCGTAAAAAGTCCCAGAAATTCACCCCCCCAAAATCCAGAAAAGCCCGAAAAAAGATGACCAAAAAAATCTTGAGAAGCTCAAGAAAAATTGACATAAAATCTCAAGAAGCCTAAGACAATTTGACAGAAATAATCTTGAAAAGCCCCCCCAAAAAATCGCAACACCCGTGAAATTTTGACACAAAAACCTTTAGAAGCCAAAAAATAAGTGACACAAAAAAATCTTAAGAAACGCGAGAAAATTTGACAAAAAAATCCTAATAAACTCAAAAAAAGTTGACTCAAAAAAGCTCGAGGAAAATTGACACAAAAAAAATCTCAAGTCGCCCTGGAAAATTTCCTACAAACATTTTGAAAAAACGGATACAATTTGACATAAGAATCCTGGTAAGCCCGAGAATATTTGAATCTCGAGAGGCCTGAGATGACAATATTTGACAGAAAAATCTCGTAAGCACGAAAAAAATTGACAGTAAAAAATTCAGAAAAGCCCAAAGAAAATTGACGCACAAAATCAGACACAAATTCTAAAGAAGCCCAAAAAAATTTGACCCAAAAATCCTGTAAAGCCCTATAAAATCGGACACAAAGATCTTGAGAAGCTTGACAAAAATTGGACGCAAAAACCTCGAGTAGCCGAAGGCAATTTGACACACAAAAATCGAGACAAAAACTCCAGAAAGCTTAACACGAAAAAGCCTGACAAAATTAGACACTCAATCTAGAGAAGCCCGAGAAAATTTTCGACAAAAGGTCCAGATAATTCCCCCAAAAATTGCACAAAAATTCCGGAGAAGCTCGAAAAAATTAACACAAAAATCTCGAAAGTCGCAAGAAAGTTTGACAGGTAACATCTTGAGAAGCTCCAGATCATTTGACACAAGAAGATCTCAAAAAGCAGAAGAAAAATTGAAGGAAAATCCTGAGAAGCCCAAGAAAATTGGAATCTTGAGAGGCCTGAGATGACAATATTTGAGAAAAAAATCTTGAAAGCTCGAAAAAAATTGACGGTAGAAAATTCAGAGAAGTCCAAAGAGAGTTGACGCTCAAAATTGACAAAAAATACTGTAAAGCCCTACAAAATTGGACACAAAAATCTTGAGAAGCTTGACAAAAATCGGTCGCAATAATCTCGAGTAGCCGAAAAAATTAACACAAAAATCTCGAAAGTCCCAAGAAAGTTTGACAGGTAACATCTTGAGAAGCTCCAGATCATTTGACACAAGAAGATCTCAAAAAGCAGAAGAAAAATTGAAGGAAAATCCTGAGAAGCCCAAGAAAATTGGAATCTTGAGAGGCCTGAGATGACAATATTTGAGAAAAAAATCTTGAAAGCTCGAAAAAAATTGACGGTAGAAAATTCAGAGAAGTCCAAAGAGAGTTGACGCTCAAAATTGACAAAAAATACTGTAAAGCCCTACAAAATTGGACACAAAAATCTTGAGAAGCTTGACAAAAATCGGTCGCAATAATCTCGAGTAGCCGAAAAAATTAACACAAAAATCTCGAAAGTCCCAAGAAAGTTTGACAGGTAACATCTTGAGAAGCTCCAGATCATTTGACACAAGAAGATCTCAAAAAGCAGAAGAAAAATTGAAGGAAAATCCTGAGAAGCCCAAGAAAATTGGAATCTTGAGAGGCCTGAGATGACAATATTTGAGAAAAAAATCTTGAAAGCTCGAAAAAAATTGACGGTAGAAAATTCAGAGAAGTCCAAAGAGAGTTGACGCTCAAAATTGACAAAAAATACTGTAAAGCCCTACAAAATTGGACACAAAAATCTTGAGAAGCTTGACAAAAATCGGTCGCAATAATCTCGAGTAGCCGAAAAAATTAACACAAAAATCTCGAAAGTCCCAAGAAAGTTTGACAGGTAACATCTTGAGAAGCTCCAGATCATTTGACACAAGAAGATCTCAAAAAGCAGAAGAAAAATTGAAGGAAAATCCTGAGAAGCCCAAGAAAATTGGAATCTTGAGAGGCCTGAGATGACAATATTTGAGAAAAAAATCTTGAAAGCTCGAAAAAAATTGACGGTAGAAAATTCAGAGAAGTCCAAAGAGAGTTGACGCTCAAAATTGACAAAAAATACTGTAAAGCCCTACAAAATTGGACACAAAAATCTTGAGAAGCTTGACAAAAATCGGTCGCAATAATCTCGAGTAGCCGAAAAAATTAACACAAAAATCTCGAAAGTCCCAAGAAAGTTTGACAGGTAACATCTTGAGAAGCTCCAGATCATTTGACACAAGAAGATCTCAAAAAGCAGAAGAAAAATTGAAGGAAAATCCTGAGAAGCCCAAGAAAATTGGAATCTTGAGAGGCCTGAGATGACAATATTTGAGAAAAAAATCTTGAAAGCTCGAAAAAAATTGACGGTAGAAAATTCAGAGAAGTCCAAAGAGAGTTGACGCTCAAAATTGACAAAAAATACTGTAAAGCCCTACAAAATTGGACACAAAAATCTTGAGAAGCTTGACAAAAATCGGTCGCAATAATCTCGAGTAGCCGAAAAAATTAACACAAAAATCTCGAAAGTCCCAAGAAAGTTTGACAGGTAACATCTTGAGAAGCTCCAGATCATTTGACACAAGAAGATCTCAAAAAGCAGAAGAAAAATTGAAGGAAAATCCTGAGAAGCCCAAGAAAATTGGAATCTTGAGAGGCCTGAGATGACAATATTTGAGAAAAAAATCTTGAAAGCTCGAAAAAAATTGACGGTAGAAAATTCAGAGAAGTCCAAAGAGAGTTGACGCTCAAAATTGACAAAAAATACTGTAAAGCCCTACAAAATTGGACACAAAAATCTTGAGAAGCTTGACAAAAATCGGTCGCAATAATCTCGAGTAGCCGAAAAAATTAACACAAAAATCTCGAAAGTCCCAAGAAAGTTTGACAGGTAACATCTTGAGAAGCTCCAGATCATTTGACACAAGAAGATCTCAAAAAGCAGAAGAAAAATTGAAGGAAAATCCTGAGAAGCCCAAGAAAATTGGAATCTTGAGAGGCCTGAGATGACAATATTTGAGAAAAAAATCTTGAAAGCTCGAAAAAAATTGACGGTAGAAAATTCAGAGAAGTCCAAAGAGAGTTGACGCTCAAAATTGACAAAAAATACTGTAAAGCCCTACAAAATTGGACACAAAAATCTTGAGAAGCTTGACAAAAATCGGTCGCAATAATCTCGAGTAGCCGAAAAAATTAACACAAAAATCTCGAAAGTCCCAAGAAAGTTTGACAGGTAACATCTTGAGAAGCTCCAGATCATTTGACACAAGAAGATCTCAAAAAGCAGAAGAAAAATTGAAGGAAAATCCTGAGAAGCCCAAGAAAATTGGAATCTTGAGAGGCCTGAGATGACAATATTTGAGAAAAAAATCTTGAAAGCTCGAAAAAAATTGACGGTAGAAAATTCAGAGAAGTCCAAAGAGAGTTGACGCTCAAAATTGACAAAAAATACTGTAAAGCCCTACAAAATTGGACACAAAAATCTTGAGAAGCTTGACAAAAATCGGTCGCAATAATCTCGAGTAGCCGAAAAAATTAACACAAAAATCTCGAAAGTCCCAAGAAAGTTTGACAGGTAACATCTTGAGAAGCTCCGGATCATTTGACACAAGAAGATCTCAAAAAGCAGAAGAAAAATTGAAGGAAAAACTCAGAGGAGCCCGATAAAATTTGACACACAAAAATCTTGAGAAGCTTCACAAAATTTTGACATAAAAATCTCCAGAAACCCTCACAAATGTACATACAAAATTTTGAGAAGCTTGTGAAAAGTTGACACAAAATCTTAAAAAGCCCTTAAAAAGCCCTAAAAACATTTCACACAAAATCCTAAGAAGCCCAAGAAAACTCAACCAAAAATATGGAGACATACTATTCACAAAAATGACTGTTTTGAGCTCAAACCAGAAAAATAAAAACACAAAAATAACTGTTTTGAGCCAAATCGAGCAAAAATATTCACAAAAATTACTGTTTTGAGCCCAATCGGGCAAAAATCTTCACAAAAATAACTGTTTTGAGCCAAATCGGGCAAAAATATTCACAAAAATGACTGTTTTGAGCCCGATCTAGCAAAAATATTCACAAAAATAACAGTTTTGAGCCCAATCGAGCAAAAATATACACAAAAATGACTGTTTTGAGCTCAAACGAGAAAAAAAAACACAAAAATAACTGTTTTGAGCCAAATCGAGCAAAAATATTCACAAAAATGACTGTTTTGAGCCCGATCTAGCAAAAATATTCACAAAAATAACAGTTTTGAGCCCAATCGAGCAAAAATATACACAAAAATGACTGCTTTGAGCTCAAACGAGAAAAAAAAAACACAAAAATAACTGTTTTGAGCCAAATCGAGCAAAAATATTCACAAAAATGACTGTTTTGAGCCCGATCTAGCAAAATAGTCACAAAAATAACAGTTTTGAGCCAAATCGAGCAAAAATATTCACAAAAATGACTGTTTTGAGCTCAAACGAGAAAAAAAAAACACAAAAATAACTGTTTTGAGCCAAATCGAGCAAAAATATTCACAAAAATGACTGTTTTGAGCCCGATCTAGCAAAAATATTCACAAAAATAACAGTTTTGAGCCCAATCGAGCAAAAATATTCACAAAAATGACTGTTTTGAGCTCAAACGAGAAAAAAAAACACAAAAATAACTGTTTTGAGCCAAATCGAGCAAAAATATTCACAAAAATGACTGTTTTGAGCCCAATCAAGCAAAAATATACACAAAAAAATGACTCTTTTGAGCCCAATCGAGCAAAAATAGATAGACGGAAACGATACCAGTCACTGGATAGCGAAATTAAACAGGACAAACTAGACGGGAACGTTACCAGACACAGGAGATCGATAGCAAACACAACAAAATAGCCGGGAAGGAAACCGGAGATCGATATTAAACATGACAAAATAGTCGTGATATCGGACAGGAAACACAAGCAGGAAACCGGACAGAATAAAAACCCACGTCTTGCGGGTGCAGAGGTTCGTTGACGGACTGACAAAGGGAGAGTGAGAGCACTGACCTTAAATAGGGGAGGAATGAACAAAGAGGAGGGGCTTGGTTGCCATGGAAACATGCGAGTCCAGAAACCGAAGAGCATTACGTATGAAAATCAATCGGTTAGAACTGAAAGAGCGATCGGCAACCTCCCCTCGAGCTCAACGGCCCCGCCAGGAGGCCGTCCTCGGAATGGCTTTTATCCGGATTCCATATTTTTTTCCCGTGTTTGCGGCTATTCCTGGCAAATCCCGATGTTTTTCCCCGGCAAAGGCAAGACGCCAGATGTAAATAACAATCATTTAAAAACATTAATGGAAATGCGGGAACGCGTTTAAATATTTACAAAGGCCGATTCCCGCGACAGCGTCATCAAAAGACAATTAAATATTCTTCCCCGAGTTTTTTTTCTTTGTTTGTTTTTAAAAACAAATCATTGCCAGGCTTCTAATTGCAAAGCGAGCGGCACACTTTTTAGCTATTTTGGATTATTTACAAGCGTAATGGTCGGAACTTGGCAGTGATGGGCATTCTACTTGGGCGAGGTTGTCGGGGCCTCGGTTTGTGGAGAAAGCATGGCCGCTCCAAAGTTGCTTCTACTGGAAAGAAGATGTTAATGGTTTTATTTGTTAGTATTTTTGTGGGTTGCTTTGAGACCAAACCTAGCTAAAGACACCCCCAAAATCCTAAAGTACAACTGTGTCCATCTTTACAAAAATCGGTTCAGCCGTTTTGGAGCTTATAGGCCACATACGAATACAAACACAAACCCACTCACACAAATCTAGATTTAGACTGAAAATTGAGATTAGAATATAAGATTCGATTAGATGTAAAGTAGATGGATACAAGTTTAGATTTATATTAAATATATCGGAAGTTTAGATGGATTAAAATTAGATATTGATAGATAGATAGATGGATGGAAGAATGGACAGACAGACAGACAGAAAGATATAGATACCATAGATAGATAGATACCATAGGTACCATAGATAGATATAGATACCATAAATAGATATAGATACCATAGATAGATAGATACCATGGATACCGTAGATAGATAGATATAGATACCATAAATAGATAGATAGATAGATGGATACCATAGATATATAGATAGATAGATAAAAACATAGATATAGATCGATTAAAAACATAGATAGATAGATAGATACCATATATACCATAAATAGATAGATACCATAGAGAGAGAGAGAGAGAGAGAGAGAGAGAGAGAGAGAGAGAGAGAGAGAGAGAGAGAGAGAGAGAGAGAGAGAGAGAGAGAGAGAGAGAGAGAGAGAGAGAGAGAGAGAGAGATACCATGGATACCATAGATAGATAGATAAAAACATAGATAGATAGATAGATAGATACCATATATACCATAAATAGATATAGATACCAAAGATAGATAGATACCATAGATAGATAGATACCATATATACCATAAATAGATAGATAGATACCATAGATAGATAGATAGATACCATAGATAGATAGATAGATAGATACCATAGATAGATAGATACCATAGATAGATAGATAGATACCATTGATAGATAGATAGATACCATTGATAGATAGATATAGATACCATAGATAGATAGATAGATAGATAGATAGATAGATAGATACCATGGATACCATAGATAGATAGATAAAAACATAGATAGATAGATAGATACCATATATACCATAGATAGATAGATAGATAGATACCATAGATAGATAGATAGATACCATAGATAGATAGATAGATAGATAGATAGATAGATAGATAGATAGATAGATAGATAGATAGATAGAATAGATACCATAGATAGATAGATAGATACCATAGATAGAAATAGATACCATAGATAGATAGATAGATAGATAGATAGATAGAATAGATACCATAGATAGATAGATAGATACCATAGATAGAAATAGATACCATAGATAGATAGATAGATACCATAGATAGATAGATAGATACCATAGATAGATAGATAGATACCATAGATAGATAGATAGATAGATAGATAGATAGATAGATAGATAGATAGATAGATAGATAGATACCATAGATAGATACCATAGAGAGATAGATAGATACCATAGATAGAAATAGATACCATAGAAAGCTAGATGGATACCATAGATATAGATACCATAGATGGATAGATAGACACATAGATAGAGATAGATAAAAACATGGATAAAAACATAGATATAGATAGATAAAAACATGGATATAGATGGCTAGATTTTTTTTCTATTGACTCTTATAATCTTTTATTAAAATAAACCGTTTTTCATTTTTTTTTTAATTAACACATTTGTTGAGTACTATAAAAAGGATACATTTGAGTTTTTTCTCTCTACTTTTCCAAGTTCAACACCAAACCAAACATCTGGGAGAATTGACCCCGCCCCTTTCCTCCTATTTCCAAAGTATTGCTAGCGCTAGCATCTCTCAACTTTCGTTCTGCCGCCGTGGTTGTTTTGGAAACGTCCCTAATTGGCGACCAAAGTCAGAAAAAGTGTCCAAGATGAAGAAAAAAAGTTGCGGCGCCGCGCAAGCTAGCGTCAGCGCCTGGGCCACCGCAGCCAGGTCGCCGCGTCGCCGCGCTATTTTTCAAACGTCCTTCTAATCATCATTTGCTGCTGACAATCACACGCAAATAAAAGGAAAAACAGACGGGAGCGCTTCTCGACTTCCTGTTCAAAGTGGGCGCTCATTAGCCGGCTAGCGCCCACCACATGAAGAAGAACGTCCCGGCGCGGAAAACGCGCGGGAATTATTAATCGGCTAGCGTGTGCGCTAGCGTGGTCTTTTAGCGCTAACAAAGGGCATCTCCGTCACGCTAACACGTGTTTGACCTTAGCGCACGCCGCTAATGGGCGTCTCGTCAAACACTTGACCGCCGCGATCGACGCCGGGAAGCTAACGTCGTTAGCGCGCTACGGAAGACGGAGAACGAGACGGCGGACATTTTGACCGGCGGAGACGGACGACCTTTCGCTCACAAACAAAGTTAGATAACAAAAAAAAACAAACGGTTATGAAATGATGCTAGTATGTCCTTGCTAATGTTATTTTATGACAGGATGAGGTTTCGTTAACAGGCAGACGAGAAATTAGTCACGGAAAACAAATTTGAAATTAGAATTTATCGATATGCTATCAAAGTACAGTATATAACAGAACAGGATCAGGACCCAAACGCGTGACGTTCTCACACAATCCTTGTATTTTACAGGAAATGGGGAGTCATGTAGATTAGAAAGCGGTCTGGCTTTCTACCATAGATAGATAGATAGATAGAGATAGAAACATAGTTGGTGATAGATAGATAGAAACATAGATAGAGATAGATAAATAGAAACATAGAGATAGATAGATAGAAACATAGAGATGGATAGAAACAGATAGATAGAAACATAGATAGATATAGATGGATAGAAACATAGATAGATATAGATAGATAGAAACATAGATAGAGATAGATAGAAACATAGCGATAGATAGAAACATAGATAGAGATCGATAGATAGAAACATAGATAGAGATAGATAAATAGAAACATAGAGATAGATAGATAGAAACATAGAGATGGATAGAAACATAGGTAGATAGAAACATAGATAGATATAGATGGATAGAAACATAGATAGAGATAGATAGATAGAAACATAGATAGAGATAGATAGAAACATAGCGATAGATAGATAGAAACATAGATAGAGATAGATAGAAACATAGAGAGAGAGATAGATAGAAACATAGAGATAGATGGATAGAAACATAGATAGATATAGATGGATAGAAACATAGATAGAGATAGATAGATAGAAACATAGATAGAGATAGATAGAAACATAGCGATAGATAGATAGAAACATAGATAGAGATAGATAGAAACATAGAGAGAGAGATAGATAGAAACATAGAGATAGATGGATAGAAACATAGATAGAGATAGATGGATAGAAACATAGATAGAGATAGATGAATAGAAACATAGATAGAGATAGATAGATAGAAACATAGATAGAGATAGATAGATAGAAACAGATAGAGATAGATAGAAACATAGATAGAGATAGATGAGATAGATGACATAGACGGATGTTATGAAATTATACTAGTATGTACTTACTAACGTTATTTTATGACAGGATGAGGTTTCGCTAACGTTGCCACGAGTAACGGGCAGACGAGAAATTAGTCACGGAAAACAAATCAAAATTAAAATCTATCGATATGCTATCAAAGTACAGTATATAACAGAACAGGATCAGGACCCAAACGCGTGACGTTCTCACACAATCCTTGTATTTTACTGGAAATGGGGAGTCATGTAGAATAGAAAGCGGTCTGGCTTTCTACCATAGATACCATAGATAGATAGATAGATAGATAGATAAAAACATAGATAGAGATAGATAGATAGAGATAGATAGAAACATAGACAGAGATAGATAGATAGATAGAAACATAGATAGAGATAGATAGATAGAAACATAGATATTTTAAAAGGGACCAAAACCGTCCATGTTCTCTAAACCAGGGGTGTCAAACAGGCGGCCCGCGGGCCGGATCAGGCGGGCCAAATCTGGCCCGCTAAGGGATTGAATTCGGCCAGCAAGACAACACTCAAAGAAGTGCAAGAGAAAAATGAGCTGCAGGTTGAAATATTTCCACTTGATGTTGCCAAAGCCAGATGCCTCTCACAAAGATGCAGTAGTTGTATTTCTCTCTCTCTCTCGCGCTCTCTCTCTCCCTCTATTTTTCTCTCACTCTCATCTTTTGCTCTTTCACTCTCGCTGTCTCTCTTTTTCTTTTTTTGTTCCTCTTTGTCTCTTTCTCTTTCTGCGTGTGTCCCAACCGTCTTTTGCGCTCCCTTCATTTTTACCTTTTCTCTCTTCTCTCTCTTTCTCAATCTCTTGCTTTCCCCTTCTCTCTTTCTCTTTTCCTCTCTTTCTCTTCTTCTCTTTTCTCTTCTCACTTTGACTCTATTTCTTTTTGGATTTCTTTCTTTCGCTCTCTTTCCTCCCCCTCTCTCAATATTTTTTATGTCTATTGTTTCTCACGTTCTCCCTCTCTCTCTTCCTCTCACTCTCTATCTTACCCTTTGTCTTTCTCTCTCTGTGTGTGTCTCTACCTTCTTTTGCTCTCCCTTCTTTTTTACCTTTTCTCTCTTTCTCCCCTCATCTCTCTTCTTCTCTTTTCTCACCTTCTCTCTTTCTCTTCTTCTCTTTTCTCTCTATCTCTCGTTCTCTCTTTCTATTTCTTTTTGGATTTCTTTCTTTTTTTCTCTTTCTTCCCCCTCTCTCACTACTTCTCTTTTTACGTCTATTATTCTCACGTTCTCCCTCTCTCGCTTCCTCTCTCTCTCCCACTTTCTCCCTTTCTCTCTTTTTCTCTTTTTCTCTCCCTCTCTTTCTTTTATTTCTTTCTCCAATTCTTTCAGAATTTCAAGCTTTCGTCGCCTTATAACGAAGTCAAAATATCTCCGGGTCGAGGAAACAAGGCGCTCCTGCTCTCGAACCCCTCCACCAAAAACCGAAGAACGCCGCAAGAGCGCCCCCTTCAGCGGAACCCCCCCGTCAACCCTCGGGGCGGCTGCCAAGCGGCGCAGATGCAAACTCCCGCCTGAGCGTCTAGCTTGCCAAGGCGGCCCCTCGCGTGGCCCCCACGCCAGCTGGAGACGGCAACACCGGGCCGACGCCCCCGTTGCCCCGGTAACGCCGCAACCCGCCAACCTTGCCAGCTCCATTATCACTCCGCCTCGACACCCGTTCACCATATGCCCTTTGGAGCCCGCGTTAGCTCCGTTAGCGCTAGCGCTCCAGACGCTTTTACGGTCGGATTTCCGAGTCGAGTCGGCGGAAGGAATGCTTTGGAAAGGGATGAGTGGTGGAGGTTTCACCTGAGGGGCTCTTGGTTCTTCTTTTGTGGGGTGCAACATTCTCGGGGGCCAAAGTTTGGAAGCGTGAGTATTGGGGGGGCCAGAATCCAAGCTTTGAAGTGCAAGGCCTGAGGACCTTCTGGACCAGCACAATAATCATTTTTCATAGCTTCTGAGGACCATTTTCAAAGGTCTTAGCATCATCTGGGGGACCAAAGTCCTTAGTAGGACATTTTGAGGGTCCTAGTATGTGTTTTAGGATTTACACGTGGTTTTAGGTTTGGGTTATGGTTCAACTTTGACGGGGTTAGGGTCAGTCAATCAGTCTAAATGCAATAAAGATATTCACTGTGAAGGATTTTATACATTTGACTGTAAAGGATTTTATACGATTGAATACAAGTTACATTTATTGCGTTTACTTATTTTAAAAAAATATTTTGAAAAATTGGGGTCATTTTTTATCCCACTTATGCATCCCGGGGTTAAAACTAGTGACAGGGTAAAGGATTTTATACATTTGACTATAAAGGATTTTATACGATTGACTCATTTAAATGCAATAAAGATTTTATCGTTCGAAAAAGACCAATAGTCCTTGGGATAATTCATAAGCTGGCTAGACTACTTTTAGGTTTAAAATTTGATATAAGAGTTGAGATTCGTGTTAGAATTTGGTTTCAGGGCAAGGTTGGGTAGGGTTACTTGAACTGGATTACTTTCAATCACTTTTGGATGACTCCAATACCAAATATGCTAACAAAAGACAAAAGAGACTAAATATGAATAAAATGATGACTCACAACACGTGGTAAGCTTTCTCTCCTGGCTTTGATCTCTTTGATCTCCGACAAAACGAACATCAAATGCGACAGAAACAAAATGAAAATCAATCCAAACAGCTTGCCAACATCTTTTTTGCCGTTCCACGTATTCCAAGCCTGCACAAAATGGAGTCATTTTATTCATATTTAGTTTCTTTTGTCTTTTATTAGCATATTTGCTATTGGAGTCATCCAGAAGTAATTGAAAGTAATCCAGTTAAAGTAACCCTACCCAACCCTGGTTACAGGTAGGTATGTCAGTGGTCCTAATATGGCTTGATCCTTTTTAGGGCTAAAATGGGGGTTTAGGGTGAAGGATTTAATACATTTGACTATAAAGGATTTTATACGATTGAATACAAATTACATTTAATGCAAAAGATATTCACTGACTGGGCTGTAGCACAAGGTCAGGGCAATGTTGTTTACAGGAACGGCAGGAACGGGACATACTGCTGATAAGATAATCAGCACATCCAGACGCTGTTGACGCAGAAAGGCTCGGTGTTGTTTTGAGTACCCCAGACATTGAGACGCTCGTCTACGAGATGGTGAAGCCCAGGGGGCTTTCTTGGCACCCCTATGGGAGGAGCCGGCACACCATTATACGGGGTGAAGATGGCCAATAGGAGAAAGCTAAAGAACTTGAGAAAGAGGCTTCCCACAGACCTCAACGTCGTCATTAATTCGGCCGTCTTCGATGGAGTACACTTATTTAAAGGGGAAATAAATCTTCCCAGACAAAATATGATGCATTTCGAACAGCCTGTCCTGTCATTAAACTAAAGCCCACTTGGTGAAAATCTTGCATTAAACGCAATAAACATAACTTGTATTCAATCGAATGAAATCCTTTATAGTCAAATGTATAAAATCCTTCACAGTGAATATCTTTGTTGCATTTAACGGAGTCAATTGTATAAAATCCTTTAGTCAAATGTATAAAATCCTTTACCCTGTCACTCGTTTTAACCCTGTTATGCATAAGTGGGATCAAAAATGACCCCAATTCATCAAAATATTTTTTTTTAAAAGTAAACGCAATAAATGTAACTTGTATTCAATCGTATGAAATCCTTTATAGTCAAATGTATAAAATCCTTCACAGTGAATATCTTTATTGCATTTAACTGAGTCAATCGTACAAAATCCTTTATAGTCAAATGTATAAAATCCTTTACCCTGTCACTAGTTTTAACCCCGGGATGCATAAGTGGGATCAAAAATGACCCCAATTCTTCAAAATATTTTTTTAGAAAAAGTAAACACAATAAATGTAACTTGTATTCAATCGTATGAAATCCTTTATAGTCAAATGTATAAAATCCTTTACCCTGTGACTAGTTTTAACCCTGGGATTCATAAGTGGGATAAAAAATGACCCCAATCCTTCAAAATCTCATCTCATCTCATTAGCTACACCGCTTATCCTCAGTAGGGTCGCGGGGGTGCTGGAGCCCATCCCAGCAATCATCGGGCAGTGGGCAGGGGACACCCTGAACTGGTTGCCAGCCAATCGCAGGGCACACGGGGACAGACAACTCACCCGCTCATTCACACCTATGGACAATTTGGACCGGTCAATTCACCTGAAATGCATGTTTTTGGAATGAGGGAGGAAACCGGAGTGCCCGGAGGAAACCCACGCAAGCACGGGGAGAACATGCAAACTCCGCACAGGAAGGTTGGTAGCTGGATTTGAACCCATGACCTCAGAACTGTGCCGCACACGCGCTAACCACCGCCCCGTCGTGCTGCCCATCCTTCAAAATATTTTTTAAAAAAAAGGAAACGCAATAAATGTAACTTGTCTTCAATCGTATGAAATCCTTTACAGTCAAATGTATAAAATCCTTAACAGTGAATCTATTTATTGCATCTAACTGAGTCAATCGTATAAAATCCTTTATAGTCAAATGTATAAAATCCTTTACCCTGTCACTAGTTTTAACCCTGGGATGCATAAGTGGGATCAAAAATGACCCCAATTATTTTAATAAAAGTAAACGCAATAAATGCAACTTGTATTCAATCGTATGAAATCCTTTACAGTCAAATGTATAAAATCCTTCACTCCTAAAACAAGTTTATGACATGATTCCATGAATATTCGTATTGTCTGTGAAAATAAATAGCAATTCTGTGAGGACAGCGTCGTCCTCGGAGGTTAGCCGGTCTGCCCTACTTAGTCCGGAGTCCGGCTGTCAATCAAGCGGCCAGGAAGCCATTTTGTCAATACGCACTCGGTCTCCTCTGTGCCTTTTGGGCCATGAGCGCTCATTCTAATCATTTAGCTCCACGTGCTAATTAGCAATCGCTTATCCGTCTCCCAGCGCTAGCTTTTGTATTCAAAATAGCGTCCCGGCGCACTTCTAGTTTTTTTTCTCCGTCCGTCAGCAAATATTTAGCCATTCGCGAGGCTGCCTGTGAATATCTTAAATCCGTCAAAGTTTACTCGAATATTTTCCCGAATTCCGACTCGCGGGGCGGTGTAGCGTCTCCATGCTAATTCTCCGCGTTCTGTATCTACTGAATTTCGATAGCTACATCTGGTCTTGCGGACGTTCTTTCGGTTTTCGGCAAAATCTTCTCTGCTTTATCGGGTGTAACTTACGGTTTTTGGAGATTCCGGTTTTCATCGGTATTCTTCAGTTTCGGCAACGTTCTTCCAGTTCCTTACATGTACAAAAACGTGCAATTAGAACCATACACAGGGTAGGATATCGGGATCATATTCATATTCTATTCCTGCAGTCCAAATGATTCAAATTGGATGATTGAGTAAATATTTTCACTGCACAACTGCTATTTAAGGTCAACAAAACCACAGTACCAGAAAACACCCCAAAAATATTCAAATTATAACTTAAGGGGCTGTAGTGAATTCAAACTCCCAAAGGTGAGAACCACCAGGAAAAGTATGTGTGTGTCTGTGTGCGGAGTCAAACTTTGGAACGATTTACAAGACGAGATCAAACAATGTCCAAATATTCAGCTGTTCAAATCCAGATACAAAAAAAAACAATATTGACAGAATACAGAGATGAAGAAAATGGGGTATGAGTGATACTAGAGATTGGAAATACCGTATTTTCCGCACTATAAGGCGCACCGGGTTATAAGGCGCACCCCCAAAAAATAGTTTTTGGTCCTATATCTTCTATAGATAAGGCGCACCGGATTATAAGGCGCTACAATGGGAACGTGGACAAAACAGTCAGATGGTTCAGTCCAACTTATTACCCCCTTAACATTCCCAAAGCTTGCAAAGACGTAAATACGTGTCGAGGACACGTGCGGATGCGGTGTCCGTACGATGTCACTCAAATGCATCGTTCCATCATTCCGAAGGTTCAAGTCTTGGGATTCAAGAAATGCCAACCATTCCTTAGTTTCTATTTTCGCTCGCAACTTTACTGTGCATATGACAATAAACACTTGGAATTGAGTTGAATTTAAAAATAGACACTCCATTCCATCCATTATCTGCACCGCTTATCACAGAAACATCGAGTTCAATCTGAAACAAGATACAGGGATAATATATAGCCGGAGTAGCTCACCGAAGTCGTTGTGTTCAATAATAATGTTCAGCCATGGTCCTCTTATATCCGTGCGTTTAGTAAATCCAGGAGAATAAAATATTTACAAATACAGAATAGTAAAAAAAATGCTTTCTGTATGCCGTCAACGATGTGCTATACGCATTCATCTTTTTCGGCCAATTGCAGGCTTTGTTTTGCCGTTTAAGCCAATGCCAGCCTGTAAATGATAAAAAGGATCCGCCCTTTGACCTCCGAATAACTTTAGCCAATAGCGATCGATTCAAATGATGATTGACACATTGGTTAGCCAATGAAACGCCGGTAAATAAATCTCAGCATACACCGCGGACTACTTGGCGTTCTGGGGAAAATCTAGTAGGCGGCTGCAAGTTAGTTGGAAGACTTTGTGACTTAATAATGATCCATATATAAGGCGCGCACTGTATTATAAGGCGCATGGTCAGCTTTTGAAAAAAATTAAGACTTTTAGGTGCGCCTTATAGTGCGGAAAATACGGTACTGCGTTTACAACTATAGTTAACATTGTTGTTATGGTTACTATTAGTATATCATAACTGTTATTATTGCTATTGTTGTCATTATCATTGGTGTCACAATGATATTTAGTGACTAATAGGATTATAACGTTAATAGGTGGGTACTACGAAGATCAGTGTATAAAATATGTGACTATTGTTATTATTATAATTATTGATATCCGACCTATGCAATATGTATATCCATGAGATTTTGTTATATTAGCTATCTGTAAAATGTAATTACCGTATTTTCCGCACTATAAGGCGCACCTAAAAGCCTTTATTTTTAAAAAAAGCTGACCATGCGCCTTATAATACAGTGCGCCTTATATATGGATCAATATTAAGTCGCAAGGTCTCGCAACTTACGCAACAGCCGCCGACTCGATTTTCCCCCGAACGTGGAGTAGTCCGTGGTGTATGCTGGGATCTATATACCGGCGTTTCATTGGCTAACCAATGTGTCAATCATCATTTGGATCGATCACTATTGGCTAAAGTGATTCGGAGGTAAAGGGGGCGGATCCTTTTTAATCATTTACAGGCTCGCGTAGGCTAAAGGGGCGAAACAAAGCCTGCAATTGGCCGAAAAAGATGAACGTGAATAGCAAGTTTGCTTGAACTACGGCATAGAGAAAACATGGTTTATTATTCTGTATTTGTAAATATTTTACTCTCCTGGATTTACTACACTCACGGATATAAGAGGACCACGGTTGCACATTATTATTGAACGCAACGACTTCGGTGAGCTACTCCGGCTATATATTTTCCCAGTATCTTGTTTCAGACTGATCTCGATGTCTCTGTGATGAGTCTATTTTTAAATGAAACTCAATTCCAAGTGTTTATTGTCATATGCATATGTAAAGTTGCGAGCAAAAAAGAAAATAGAAACTAAGGAATGGTTGGCATTTCTTGAATCCCAAGACTTTAACCTTCTGAATGATTTTTGGAACGATGCATTTGAGTGACATCGTACAGACACTGTTTCCGTATTTGTTAAGGGGGTAATAAGTTGGACTGAACTATCTGACTGTTTTGTCGACGTTCCCATTGTAGCGCCTTATAATCCGGTGCGCCTTATGTATGGAAAATATAGGACCAAAAACTTTTTTTTGGGGGTGCGCCCTATAACCCGGTGCGCCTTATAGTGCGGAAAATACGGTAATAGAGAAGATGAAGGCGTAGGGAAAATAAGCGTCTGCTTCTTACTACCCCTTATCGAACATGTTATGTTACCATGATTTTTGTTGTTGAGTCATTGTTTTTGTCCTGTTTTTATTTTATAATATTCGAAATAAAATTTTCATTCATTCATTCATACTTCTGGTTTTGCAAATGCAATTTTAATCATCCATACAATCATCACTGATGTGCTGATCAGTTTGCAGTATTTTGTGACATTTTTCCCAATGTACTTTGCTCGCACCTTGTTTGGAAACCAGTATTGTTGAGGAAAAAAATGAGCCTCCACACTCTTAAGTAACTGTGGGAGGGAGACACATTTTAAGTGGTATATTCATATTAATATGGGAATTGTAATTATTATTTCATCGATTTTATCAAATTATTAAATGTCACTCTTGGAATTAAAATGTACTGAAGAATTAGCCTTTGTCTGGAGAGCTGGTTTCAATTTTGTCTTCATTTATATCAGGGGTGTCAAACTCATTTGAACTCGGGGGCCACACAATAGAACAAACATTTTTTGGGGGGCCGGACTAGTAGATTAAAGAGAAAGAAAAGAGAGATAAAGAAATAGGAGAATGAGGGAGGGATAAGGTGAGAGGGTGGGACAAAGAGAGAAAAAGAGAGGGGGGGAGAGCGTGAGAAACAAAAGAGATAAAAAGTGTAAAAAGTTGTGAGAGAGGAGGAAAGAAAAGGGAGAGGAAGAAAGAAATCCAAAGAGAAAGACAGAAGGAGAGAAAAGAGAAAAGAAAGCGCGAAGGGTAGGAAGAGAGAAAGAGAAAAGGAAAAAATGAAGTTAGAGCAAAAGAAGTTAAAAGGACACAGAGAGAGAAAGAGACAAAGAGCAACAAAGGAAGAGAAAAAGAAACACAGAGAGTGAAAAAAAAACAGAGACAGAGAGTGGGAGAAAAGGTGTGGAAGAGAGAGAGAGAGAAAGAGAGACAGAGAGACACAGAGAGAGAAATAAATACAAGTACAGTGTCTTTGTTCGAGGCACCTGGCTTTGGCAACATCAAGTTGACATATTTCAACCTGCAGCTTGTTTTTCTCGTGCGCTTCTCTGAGTGTGGGGCCGGATTCAATCCCTTAGCGGGCCTCATCTGGCCTGCGGGCCGCCTGTTTGTGATTAATATGGTGTGCCTCTCTCCCAAAAATATCCAAATATTTTTACTTTTACAGTATGTCACAAAAGTGAGTACCCCCCCACATTTCTGCAAAAAATCATTATGATATAGAACAACACTAAAGAAAATTGGCTTTTAGACAATTAAAAGAAGTCTGTGTAAAGCTTTTATAGCAGAGTAAATGTATTTTTTCCACTCTAAAAAAACTCAAAATATAGCAATAACTTACCTCTCGGCAACAAAAGTGAGTAAATCCCAAAGACACTACTGTCATGATTGCCGATTGAGCCCACCTGCGACGGCTTAATTGGCTCCAACAGCTTGGACAGCTGATTGGCTGATACTCTCTTTTTAAACCCCCGGCTTCCAGGAGGAAGCCGTCAGATCGTTATGCGAACTGTTGCCTTCAGCTCAGTAAGCCTTTTTGTCCGACTCCGTTTCAGTCCTGCTTTTTTCTGCCTGATCTTTGTTGCCAACCTGTTTCCGGAGCTGACGACGCCCCGTTCTGCCTGCCTGTTACCTGACCTGTTTCGCCCTGTGACCTGCCTGCCTCCTGCTACCGACCTCGCTTACGAACTCAACACCGCCTTTGCTCTCCTGTCCCGGCCAACGACTTGCTATTCCTGCCTGTCTCCGATCCTCCTCGCCAGAAACGTCAGCCATCGTGAAAGCAAGCCCTACTCTCCCTCTTTTCTCTCTCGCTTTCTTTTTCTCGGTATCTTTCTCCAAACTTCCCTCTCCCTGTTTGTTGTCTTTAGATTTTCTCTCACTTTCCTTCCCTTTTCTCTTTCTCTTTCTCTATTTCTCTTTTTCTTTCTGTTTCTTTCACTCCCTTTCTTTTTTTCTTTCTTTCACTCCCTCTTTCTTTTTTTTTCTTTCACTCCCTCTCTTTCTATCCAGCTGTTTCTTCTTTTTTCTTCCTGTCCCCCATTTTCTCTATTTCACTCTCTCTGTCTATGATTTCTCTTTCTTTTTCTCTCTCACTTCCTCTTTTCTCTCTTTCTATCTGGCTGTTTCTTCTTTTTTCTTTCTGTCCCTCATTTTCTCTATTTCACTCTCTCCATCTCTCTTACTTCTCTCCCTCTTTCTCTTGGTTTCTTTTTCTTTTTTTCCTCTTTTTCTGTCTCTCCGTTTCACTCATTCTCTCCTTCCCACTCTTTTTTTTCTTCACCTTTCTATTTATCACTGTCTCTTTCTTTCTCTATGTCTCTCCAGTCCTGGCCAAAGACTCGCTATTCCCGCCTGTCCAGATCCTCCTCGCCAGACACGTCAGCCATCTCCCTCTTTATCAATAAAACTGAGAAAACGAGTGCTATTGGGTCCTTTCTCCGTTCCTGGTTCGTGACAACTACATTCCTCGATGTCCAATCAAAACACTGCCTGTCATTTTCCCTCCAAAATATCATCTGACTTGCTCCTCCTACAAGTCCTCAGGTATGATTAGGGAGCAGGTGTGTTCAATTTGAAGTACACTCAGTCACACTGGTTACTGGAACCCCCAAAATGGTACACCATGGCAAAGGACTCTTTGGGGACCTTAAACAATGGATTGGTACTCCATGAGTTTGCACGAGGCTACTAGACGATTGCCAAAATGCTGAAGTTGTCACAGACCAGAAACAGACACAGGACCCAATAGCACTCGTTTGCTCACTTTTTATTAATAAAGAGGGAGAGCAGGGCTTGCTTCCACGATCCGATGGTTGACGGACAAAGGGAGCAGGAGATGATGAAGTGGCACTTCCGTGTCGAGCGAGGAGGGTCGAAAACAGGCGGGAAATACAAGTCGTAGCCAGGACGGGAGAGCAAGGGCGGTGTCAAGTTCAAAAGCAAGGTCGGCAACAGGAGTCAGGCAGGTAGCGGGGCAAAACAGGTCGGATATCGGGAAGGCAGAACAGGGCAGGGTCAGGTGCGGAAAAAGGTTTGCAACGGGTATCAGGCAGAGAAAAGTGTTGGAATTGTATACATATATTTATCCTACAGTTGACATTAATATGTTATAAGTGTTCTCAGACCTTTTAGTAGAGTTTTCAGTTTGTAAGCTGTTCTTCAAGGCCATGAGTTGTTTTTTGTACAGTCTGTCTCACATACCAATGGGTGCACCCTGACCTGGAATAATTTGTGCATGCAATAATTCAAGTTGTTTTTCACCAAGAGCCTTGAAAGAAGAAAGGAGGTGTCCAGGACAGAGGCCAGCTGTGATCATCGGGCGGAAAGCAGGCCGTGCGAAAGAAGATTAATTAACTCCGCGTAGCAACAGTCAGACGGCAGTCTCAACTAGTTAGATAGAACCCCTCCCTTCAGAAAGTTGAGACTCATGTACGATAGGGCGAACCTTAATAAAAAGAGGGGAGAGATCGGAGATTTCTTCAAAGTGATTTGGGAGATTGGCGATATACATCTTCGATCCTCTCCTTGCAAGATATCTAAAACTGATCAGATTCTCTTTGTCTTTTATTTCAGGGCGTTTTATCATAAATGTCGGGGACTTAAACCTAACAAAAAGCAGGACAGGAACAGAGTCTAAACGTGAGAACTTGCCGAGCTGGGAGCAACGGTTCGCATAGCAATCTGACAGGGATCTCTTGAAAGCCGGGGGTTTAAACATTAGCCAATCAGCTCTCGTGGCTGTTGGCGCCAATTGAGCAGTCACAGGTGCTCTGAATCGGCAATCCTCCGGCGTTTAAAAAAAATCAGGATGCACTCAAAACAGGGCTTGTGTTGCATGTCCAAAGAAGATGAGTGAACGTGCAGTGTACCACATCCAAATGCTGACAAAGAAACATAGTAGCTGCAGAGATTAAAGACATGGGGGTGGGGGAGTGGTCAGCCTGGAAGAACTCAGATACATACACTTCTCTAACTTTCACTTTAGGATGTACTCACTTTGTTGCAGAGTTAGTGGTTATTGACTGCTATTTTTTGAATAAAATTACACTGTTATAATGGCTTTACAATGACTATCTTTTATTGTGTCAAAACGATGTTTTTTAAGTGTTGTTTTCATAAACATTATAATGTCCCTTTTGTCATGATTACCGATGTGAAACACCTGTGCCCGCTCTTTTGGCGCCAACTGCTTCGGACTCTGATTGGCTCCCTGTCCCTATTTAAACCCACTGCTATCTGTCCCCTTTTGTCAGTCCGTCTGCGAACCTCAGTTAACACTAGGCAAGCCTTTTTGCCCTGACTCCCACCTGTTTTTTGCTCCTGTCTGTCCCCCAGCTTCAACTTGTTTCTCATCCTGACCACGTGTCTGCTCTCTCGTCCCGAATTACGACCTGTTTTGATCCCGACTACGTCTGTTCTCCCGTCCCGAATAACGATCCGTTTTTTTGTCCCTGACCACGTCTACTCTTTCCTCGCTTACGACTCGCTTCCGAACCCTGACCACGTGTTTGCTCTCCTGTCCCGGCTACTGAACCGTTTTTCCGTTCCCGAAACTGCCATCGCTCGTCACCCTTTCTCTTTCTTCCACTAAAACTTGTGAGAAACGCAACGCAAGTGGGTCCTGTCTCCATTCTGGTCCTGACAGAAGTCTGTTTTAAAGACATACTTTTGGATTTTGCCGACTTGATTCCAGTTTCCGATGATGTTTTGATATTTGTTGACGACCTAATTCCTGTTTTCGTGGTCATATTTTGTTTTTGTACTACGGACTTCAAATGTTGGGGCAGCACGGCGGCGCAGTGGTTAGGGCGTGTGCGGCACAGTTCTAAGGTCTTGGGAACCTCCTGTGTGGGTTCAAATCCAGCTACCGGACTTCCTGTGCGGAGTTTGTATGTTCTCCCCGTGCTTGCGTGGGTTTCCTCCGGGCACTCCGGTTTCCTCCCACATTCCAAAGACATGCATTTCAAGTGGATTGGCCGGTCCAAATTGTCCCTAGGTGTGAACGAGCGAGCGAGTTGTCTGTCCATGTGTGCCCTGCGATTGGCTGGCAACCAGTTCAGGGTGTCCCCTGCCCACTGCCCGAGGATTGCTGGGATGGGCTCCAGCACCCCCGCGACCCTACTGAGGATAAGCGTTGCAGCTAATGAGATGAGACTTCAAATGTCTACTGCATGCTCTATTCTACGATGTTTTTTGGGCTAAAAAAATCAGCAAAAATGTTTTTTTTGTAGTTATTGAAGAAATTAGCGCTCGACAATGGTCTGCATCTATTTGGCTTTCCTTCCAACGCAGGTTGTCAATACCCGCCTAATGGATAGTTGCGCACGACGCCGATATTGCCGCTCTGCATTTTTGGGAAGGGATCGATAATTAATTTGGAAGCATTTGTCATAAATCTGCACTTTTATCGCTTGCTCCTCCGCCGCTTGGTTATTATGACCTCGTTATTAGTGGCTTTTATTTTACGCTTTAGCGCTCGATTGTGTTTTTATTTTGAGTGGTTTTTGTGATCATTTTCGGGAATATTGTACCGTCTCGTACTTTTCCCTGAGCAGGTGTCAACAGTGCGGCCCGAGGGCCGGACCAGGCCCGTCAAAGAATTTATTCTGAGACAACGTCAAAAGAAGCACAAGGGGAAAATGAGCTGCAGTTTGATGTTGACAAAGCCAGGCACCACTCGCAGCTATATTATTTTCTTTCTCGCTTTCTTGTTCTCTGTATCTTTCTCCAAACCTCTCTCTCCCTCTTTTTCTCTGTTTTTAATTTTCTCTCACTTTCATTCCCTCTTTTCTCTCTTTCTCTCTCTCTCTCCCTCTATCTCTCTATCTCTGGCTTTCTCTCTTTCTTTATCACCCTCTTTCACTCCCTTTCTTTTCGCTCTTTCTCTATCTTGCTGTTCCTCCTTTTTTTCTTTCTGCCCCTCATTTTCTTTATTTCACTCTCTCTCTCTCTCCCTCTCTCTTACTACTCTCTTCTCTCCCTCTTTCTCCCGTTTATTTTCTTTCTTTTTTTCTCTCTCTTTCTTACTCTTTCTCTTTTCTCTCTCCTTCTCTATGCCTCAGTCTCTATTTAATATTTCGATGTACGTCTTTCTTTGCCTTTCTTATTTCTCTCTTTTTTACTCTCTTTCTTTCCCTTTCCCCGTCTCTCTTTTTTGTTGTTTTATTCTTCTTTAGTTTTTACTCTGTTTTCTCTCTTTCTCTTTTTTCTGGTTCTCCTTTTCACTCTTCCTCTTTCTCACTCTCACTTTACTCCCTTCACTTTTCTCTTTATCACTGTCTATCTTTCTTTCTCCATGTCTCTCTCTTTCTTTTTTTATCTTTTTTCCATCCCTCTTTCCATCCCTTTTTCATCACCGATTCTCTCTCTCTCTTTCTCTAGTTATCTCTTGTTTGGCCCTTTTTATTTTCTCTCTCTTTCTCAACTTATACCTCACTATCTGTCTATCTCTTTTTTTTTCTTTTGCTCTCATTTTCGCTTTCTCATACGTAAATGCAACCCGGGATCCATTTTCACACGTGATTATTGTGCGCAAGTGTGCAAAATCAGTGATTGATTTTTGGTAAGGGAAGTTAAACATTTACAACTATTACAAAATGTCTAAAAATGTGGCCAAGGTAAAATATTAGCTTTCAGAGGTTTTAGAGCTGTAAACTGGTCGCCCCTGCTATTCTCATCTCAATGATAGTAGCACATGCAGTGATTATTTCAGTTTGGGGATAAAACATTCTCCTCCGCTGATTCTCTCCCTAGTTCTCTCTTGTTCGCCTTTTTTAATTTTCTCTCTCTTTCTCACCCTTTACTTCTCTATCTCTCTTTCTCTCTCGTTTTCGCTTTCTCATACGTAAATGCAACCCGGGATCCATTTTCACACGTGATTATTGTGCGCAAGTGTGCAAAATCAGTGATTGATTTTTGGTAAGGGAAGTTAAACATTTACAACTATTACAAAATGTCTAAAAATGTGGCCAAGGTAAAATATTAGCTTTCAGAGGTTTTAGAGCTGTAAACTGGTCGCCCCTGCTATTCTCATCTCAATGATAGTAGCACTTGCAGTGATTATTTCAGTTTGGGGATAAAACATTCTCCTCCGCTGATTCTCTCTCTCCCTAGTTCTCTCTTGTTCGCCTTTTTTTTATTTTCTCTCTCTTTCTCACCTTTTACCTCTCTATCTCTCTTTCTCTCTCGTTTTCGCTTTCTCATACGTAAATGCAACCCGGGATCCATTTTCACGAGTGATTATTGTGCGCAAGTGTGCAAAATCAGTGATTGATTTCTGGTATGGGAAGTTAAACATTTACAACTATTACAAAATGTCTAAAAAATTCTACCAAACGGTTGAAGAACAGCATTCACTTTACTTTGATTACTTATTGGTTTTGAATTTTAGAAGAACATTGAGGGAGTAAAAAGTCCATTTTCTTTGGTCAATCAATATTTATTCTCCTCCGCTGATTCGCTCTCTCTCGCTAGTTCTCTTTTGTTCGCCTTTTTTTATTTTCTCTCTCTTTCTCACCTTTTACCTCTCTATCTCTCTTTCTCTCTTGTTTTCGCTTTTTCATACGTAAATGCAACCCGAGATCCATTTTCACACGTGATTATTGTGCGAAAGTGTGCAAAATCAATGATTGATTTCTGGTAAGGGAAGTTAAACATTTACAACTATTACAAAATGTCTAAAAATCTCTCCAAACGGTTGAAGAAAAGCATTCACTTTACTTTGATTACGTCTTGGTTTGGAATTTTAGAAGAACATTGAGGGATTAAAAAGTCAATTTTCTTTGGTCAATTAATATTTATTCTCCTCCGCTGATTCGCTCTCTCTCGTTAGTTCTCTCTTGTTCGCCTTTTTTTATTTTCTCTCTCTTTTTCACCCTTTACCTTTCTATCTCTCTTTCTCTCTCGTTTTCGCTTTCTCATACGTAAATGCAACCCGGGATCCATTTTCACGAGTGATTATTGTGCGCAAGTGTGCCCAATCAGTGATTGACTTCTGGTATGGGAAGTTAAACATTTACAACTATTACAAAATGTCTAAAAAATTCTACCAAACGGTTGAAGAACAGCATTCACTTTACTTTGATTACGTCTATGAAAAACATTGAGGGGTTAAAAAGTCAATTTTCTTTGGTCTATCAATATTCATCCCGATTATTATTGATTGAATTGTTTTTGAGTGTTAGAGTTTGCACGTGCAGGTTTTGTGTATGGAAGCGGGAGACAATCGCGGCGACGCGAAGACAATGCTGAGAGCCGGCCAGCGCTTTGATGGCGAGCCAAAATCCGTAAGGCTTCCTCGCATATTGTTTTTCTAACGCCATTGTTCCGCCCGATAGATTTTCATTGGGACGTCTTAAAGACTCGGGGCCCCTTACGAGACCCCCTCCCTCTGCACGGCTGTCCTTTCACCTCCAGGAAGTCGAGGATTTTCTTTTATTTTTAGGTGCCGGCGCCGCAGACCAAACATCCTTTTCCTCCTAAGGCTCTTGACACTCCAGAACTTGTCTGGGGACCCCAATTCGCCCCCTCCTCGCTTCAGAGGACCCTATTTGACGTAGGTGAACTTTTAGGTGTCTCTAAGAAAGCCACACTAGGAAGATGAATCCAAATATTCGCAAAAATATTTACAAAAAAAATGGTAAAATAACCAAACCATTTGAGCCTTTGACACGCTAGGCAAATTTAAAGTGGAACGGCACAGAATCGATAAAATACAGACGCGAGTGAAAAATATTAACTCTTCCGTACTATAAATAGACAGATAGATATATAGATAGAAAGATAGATAGAGACATATATATAGATAGATAGAAACATAGATATAGATAGATAGAAATATAAATATAGATATGTAGAAACATAGATAGAAACATAGATATGGATAGATAGATGGATAGATAGATAGATAGAAAGATAGAAAGATAGATTGAATAGATATATAGATAGATAGATAGATAGATAGATAGATAGATAGATAGATGGATAGAAACATAAATATAGATAAATAGAAACATGGATAGATAGATAGAAACATATATATAGATAAATAGATAGAAACATAGATATAGATTGCTAGATAGAAACATATAGATAGAGACATGTATATAGATGGATAGAAACATAGATATAATAATAATAATAATTAATAATAATAATAATTTCCTTGTATTGTCATTCTGTGTAACAATGTACACAGAACGAAATGTCGATTGCACCTGACCCGTTGTAGCGAGCCGATGCAGCCGCAGCCAACAGAGGGCGCCGCCGACCACTTTTTAAGTCTTAGGAATGACTCGGCCGGGGCGCGAACCACCGACCTCCCAGTCTCAAAGCGGGCGCCTTACCATCTAGGCTACTGAGCTGGTATAGATAGATAGATAGAAATACAAATATAGATATATAGATAGATTGATATAGATAGATAGATGGATAGATAGATGGATGGATATAAATAGATAGAAAGATAGATGGAATAGATAGATAGATAGATAGATAGATAGATAGATAGATAGATAGATAGATAGATAGATAGATAGATAGATAGATAGATAGATAGATAGATAGACAGATAGATAGAAACATAAATATAGATTAATAGAAACATGGATAGATAGATAGAAACATATATATAAATAAATAGATAGAAACATAGATATATATTGATAGATAGAAACATATAGATAGATAGATAGATGGATAGAAACATAGACATAGATAGATAGATAGATAGATAGATAGATAGAAACAGATATAGATAGAAAGATAGATAGATAGAAACAGATATAGGTAGAAAGATAGATAGATAGAAACAGATATAGATAGAAAGATAGATAGAGACATATATATAGATAGATAGAAACCTAGATAAAGATAGATAGATAGATAGATAGAAATATAGATAGATAGATAGATAGAGAGAGAGAGAGAGAGAGAGAGAGAGAGAGAGAGAGAGAGAGAGAGAGAGAGAGAGAGAGAGAGAGAGAGAGAGAGAGAGAGAGAGAGAGAGAGAGAGAGAGAGAGAGAGAGAGAGAGATCGATGTCTAGATAGATAGATAGATAGATAGATAGATAGATAGATAGATATAGATAGATAGATGGAAACAGATATAGGTAGAAAGATAGATAGATAGAAACAGATATAGATAGAAAGATAGATAGAGACATATATATAGATAGATAGAAACCTAGATAAAGATAGATGGATAGATAGATAGAAAGAAACATAGATATAGATAGATAGATAGAAACATAGAGAGAGTTAGATAAAACATAGATAGATAGATAGATAGATAGATAGATAGATAGATAGATAGATAGATAGATAGATAGATAGATAGATAGATAGATAGATAGATAGATAGATAGATAGATAGAAAGAGAGATCGATGTCTAGATAGATGACTAGATAGATGTCTAGATAGATAGAAAGATAGTTTATTCATCCGGGTAGGGAAATTCACACTTCCATCAGTATCCTTGTGTTGAAAAATAAAATAATAAAATAAAAGAAATAGAATACAAAAATAGCCAATATAACGTGTTGATATAGAGTGTTTAAATAGTGCTTCGGAAAATACCCACTGTCATAAAAATAGGGTAATATGCAAATGTGGGGGTGGGGTTTAATATAGGCTTTTACTCCCCCGGGTGGAGTTCAAGAGCCTCATGGCATGAGGAAGAAATGATCTCCTACTATTACATTTTCGTTTTTATTGTAGATTTTTGAATGGTTTATTTATTGTTAAAGTTATATTTTTTATTCTTTTTTTTTAAATTTTACTTATTTATACTTTATTGATGCAATTATTTTTTTTATTAAATTTATAGCTAAAAGTTATCTTTTTCTTTTATTTTTAATTATTTTTTTTTGCTTTAGCAATTTTATGGACTTTTTGATTTTTTATGATTAATTGTATGTTTCATTTGTTTATATTTATTTTTTAAATCTTTATTGATATAATTATATTTAATTCTTAATGTTATGTATTATTCATGTATTATTTTTTTACATCTTTATATTTCGATTGTTAACTAATGAATTCACTTTATTTTTGAAACCTTTTATAATTTTAGTTCCATTTTTTACATCTTTTATAGCATTTTTAAATTGATTTTTTTTTTTATTGACTTAAGTATTTATCAATATTTACACTATGTTTCATTTTTATATTTTTTATTTTTATTTCCAACTAATGAGTCTCTTTTATATTTTTAACGTTTAATCAGATTTTTTTTCATCTTTTTGCATTCTATATATTTTATAATATTGTTTTATACTTCATCGAGAAAATCACTTATATTTATTGTTGAAATTATATTAATTATTTCTCAAATTTTTATTTTTTAAATTGTATTTTTTGAGTTCAATTAAAAAATGGGATATATATTTTCATTGATTTAATTCAATTTTATGATAAACATATTTTATATATTTCTCTCTTCTCAAATGTTTTGATTCCTTCTTCTTTTTTAAAATATCTGTTTTTATAAATATTAAAACCATTTTTCTACACTTCAAGACTCGACATCCTTTTTGCATAATCAATTGCAAAAATAAAAAATTAAATTAAATTCAGGAAAGCACATTCAGGTGGAGCCTGACATATTAGCTCTTATCATAACATTTATTAATTAAACATGTGTTTGGGTGTGATCGAGAAACAAGATAAAAGGCACAATTTATGTGGATTTTTGGCTGCTATCGGTATGTGAGCGTGTGTGTGAATGGGTTAAGTGTGAAGCACATTGTAAAGCGCTTTGGGAGCTCTTCACTGAAATCGTTTTGCATATTTGATTGATTGCATTCTCATTTCTTTTGGTCTGGTTTTTTTTTTCCTTTTTTTTTTTTTGCGTTTTATCGACGAGTTTCTGGTCGAAAGGGTGGACCGGGATCCGTTTCGGCCGAAATAACAACTTTTGATCCCCTGGGTTTTTTCCCCACCGTCGCCATGACGACGATCATGATTAAAAAAAGTTGCTTTCTTGTTTACACGCAAAATCTTCTTAAGATCCCCAAAAACATTTTGGCAAAAGTTGCTGCCAAAAACGGGAAGCTGCCTTGTGTGCATATGTGTCCAAACAGAGGACATTTAGAATTTTTTTTTTTACTTTTATTAAAAAAAAAATGGTGGCCTCGAATTATGTTTACTCTTTGACTGCTTGAAAATGAAATTTTCTAGACCTTTTATTTGGTGTGTAAAAACGCGGTATTTTGAAGTCAATATCAGCGCGGGATTGAGTAAAGTGTACATGTGAGCTGGAGTTCTGGTCGGTTGATGAGAGAGCTGAGGAGGGGCGTTATTCTTTTCCTTTTCCTTCTATTTCTGTCTTTTTGTCTCTCCCTACTCTCTCTCTGTCTCTCTCTTTATCTCCCTTTCTCTCTCTACTTCTCATTCTCTCTGTCTCTTTCGTTCTGTCTATCTTTCCGGTTTTCTTTCTTTCTTTTACTCTCTCTTTTTGTCTGAGTGAAGGAAAGAAAAATGTCTTTCTCTTTTTCTTTCTTTCACTCCTTTCTTTTTCCTTTCTGTTTCTCACTTTCTCCTTTTCTTCCACTCTTTCGCTCTCTCTCTCTCACTCTCAATCTCTTTCTCTCTTGTTTTCTGATTCAATTTCTCTTTTTTATTTGTTCTCTCTCTGTATGTCTCGCTGTGTCTCCTCTCTTTTTCTTTCTTTCTCTTCTTGCTTTTTTCCTTCTCTTTCTCTTTCTCTTTATCACTATTTCTTTCACTCTCTTTCTGACTTTTCTCATTTTCTTTCTCTACTCTCACTGTCTCCTTTTTTTCTTTCTTTCACTCCTTTCTGTTTTTCACTTTCTCCTTTTTTCCACTCTTTCGCTCTCCCTCTCTCTTTCACTCTCTCTTTCTGTCTCTTTATTTCTCCTTTTCTTTCTTGACTCTCTTCTATTTCTGTCTCTTTTTCTCTCTCGCTTTTACTGTCTCTCTCTCTTTCATTTTCTCTCTCTCTCTCTCTCTCAGTCTCTTTCCCTCTTATCTCTTTATTTCAGTTTCTTTCTTTCTCTTTCTTTCATATTTCTTTCTTTCTGTCTCTCTCTTTGTCTTTTTCGTTATTTCACTCTTCTCTCTTTCTTTTTGTCTCTCTCTTTCTCCTTTTCTTTCTGTCTTTTGATCTCTCTTTCAGTCTCTTTCACTCTCTCTTTCTGTCTCTTTATTTCTCTTTACACTCTCTACTATTTCTGTCTTTTTGTCTCTCTCTTGCTCTCTCTCTCTCAATCCCTTTCTCTCTTGTTGTCTGATTCTTTTTTATTTGTTTTCGCTCTATATGTCTCTCAGTGTCTCCTTTCTTTTTCCTTCTTTCTCTTCCTGCTTTTCTCTTTCTCTTTCTCTCTATCACTATTTCTTTCACCCTCTCTTTCTGACTTTCTCTCTGTCTCATTTTCTTTATCTACTCTCCCTGTGTCCTTGTTTTCTTTCTTTCTCTCTCTATTCTCTTTTGGTCTATTCCTCTATTTTCTTTCTCCCTTTCTATCTATCTCTCTTTCTCTCATTCTTTCCTCCTCTCTTTCTATTTCTGTTTTAATTCCAAGTCACCCAGAAATCCATGAGATGAGGACATCTCTTGTAAGTTAGGGGGGACAAATGAAAACGCTATTTCTAAAAACTTCAAATGAACTCTTCTCACTATTTTTGTTTTTTAATGACGAGAAAGCTAAAGTCCACTTTTCGGCATCTCGACAAAAGTAGGGCGTCGCCCGGGCGTGATGGAGTGCTTCCCGATTGGACGAACATGTGTCTCGAGGACAAAGTCATTATAGGTCCAGATGGAGGATAAATTGAGTTTTCTTCCTTGACCCCGCCCACCAACAGACAGGAAATGACTGATGAGGCAACCAGGAAGTGAGGATCTCATGAAGTAAGTCCGTCCTCGAGTAATGGTTTACAGCTGTTGTTGAAAATGAGATTGAAAAGCTGTCTGATTTCTGTCCTTCAAATTAAAGGTGAGCTGGTTTTCTTTTCTTTTGGTCAATAGGCTGCTTTTATTTTGAAAAAAAAGTGACCAACCCCTTGATTGAATCGATTTGAAGGAAGCTCAGTGATTGCATGCGTCAATCTCTATGTGATACATAAAAAAAGGGAAAGAAAGAGAGTAAAAAAAAAGAGAGAAAAAAGAAAGCCAAAGAAAGCGGTAGATAGAGAGATTAAAGAGAGACAGAGACATAGAGAAGGAAAGAGAAATGAGAAAAAGGGTGATAGAGAGAGAAAAAATGGAAAGAACGTGAACAAGAGAAGGAGGGAGAGAAGAGGGAATTAAAATAGAGAATGAAATGGAAAAAATGAGGGACAGAAAGAAAAAAAGGAGAAACAGTGAGATAGAGAGAGAGAGAAAAGAGAGGGAGATAAATAGAGTGAAAAAGAAAGAGAGAAAGAGTATTCAAAATAAACATGCATAATGCAACATTCTTACGCTTGAGTCTTTAGGAAAGAGAAGTCAAACATTTACAACTCTTGTGTAATGTCTAAAGTAAAATACACGGTTGCAACAGTTTTAAGGCTGTAAACTGGTTGTCTCCAAATGGTCACTTTTGGAAACGTTCAGAAATACCTTGTGAAAAATTTGTAAAAAAACAGTGCCACATTTTTAGACATTTTGTAATAGTTGTAAATGTCAAACTTGCCTTACCAGAAGTCAATCAGATTGTGCAGATTATTAAAAAAATTTGTGTTCCAACTTAGATGACTCAATGTTAGTAGCACTCGCAGAAATTATTTCAGTTTGGAACAAATCTTGAGTGTTACCTTTCAAGAGAGCCCCAAATTGTCCATTATCTCCAAATTGACTTGGGTCAGGTCTTGGATTGGGATTCTGGGTAAATTTTACAGGAACTGTTGATGCGTTAATAACTTTAAAATGAATAAGCTTAATACAAATGCAATCATCTGACTTTGAAATAGATATTTATTGCTCAGCGTGCGTTTTCTGGTGCTGTTCCCGTGCAATTAAAGCCAGAAGAAACCTAAAAGCGCTGACAAAGCGGCGAAGGGAGTTCAGATGTGCGAAACAAAGGCGTCGCTAGCCAGCTAGCACCTCTGCCTAGCGCCAAATCATTAGGCAAGCGCTTGAAAGTGACGGCGGCGGCTGAGACGGCGACTCAACCGCAGCCCGACCGGGACGGGATGACTCCGCCCACAATCCCAAAGCCAACCCTTTCATCGGGTTTTCCGATCGGGACGCCGTCTTTTTCCTACCCCGTCGTTTTCTTTTCCTCGCATGTTTTTATTGCCACTGTTGGGAATTAAATATCAAAAAGTATACTCTATCGAAAACGGACGAATTAGTGTTGTTTTTCTCAAGTCCTTTAGCTTTCTCCTATTGGCCATCTTCTCCCCGCATAATGGCGTGCCGACTCCTCCCATGGGCGTGCCAAGGAAGCCCCACCCCTGGGAGTCGCGATGTCTGGAATACTTAAAACAACAGCAAGCGTTTTCCACCACCTGACCTCGCACCACAGCCCAGCCAGTGAATATCTTTTCCATTAAATGTCATTTGTATTGTATCGTATAAAATCCTTTATAGTCAAATGTATAAAATCCTTCACCGCGTTTGCTAAAATCCACGCAGTCTCCGTAAACTTTATGGTCGGTATCGGCGTTGCTTTTTTACCGTTTTTATCACCATTATCTTTACGGTTATCCTGGACTTCCAGCTCTGTTCGTGTATGGGGTTCTTACACCTTTTCATGGCTAAATTCAAGCACTTTTAAGCTGTTCCAATCCAAGCTCTCTTTGTCTCAATAAACTGAGATGAATTCTGCCATCCTGCCTCAACAATGCATGCAAAGCTTGGAAAGGGCCCTAAAGGTGTTGAGTAATAATGGAGTTCAATACACAGGACGAAAAAGAAACACTGTATGAATAAAACGCAGAAAAATGAGCCAGATTGAACTCATTTTCTAGATATTGATTACTGTAAACTGACATGAATTCTGCCATCCTGCCTCAACAATGCATGCAAATCTTGGAAAGGGACCTATAGGTGTTGGGTAATAATGGAGTTCAATACACAGGACGTAAAAATAACACTGTATGAATAAAACGCAGAAAAATGAGCCAAATTGAACTCCTTTTCTAGATATTGATTGCTATAAACTGACATGAATTCTGCCATCCTGCCTCAACAATGCATGCAAATCTTGGAAAGGGACCTATAGGTATTGGGTAATAATGGAGTTCAATATAAAGGACAAAAAAGAAACACTGCATGAATAAAACGCAGAAAAATGAGCCAAATTGAACTCCTTTTCTAGATATTGATTGCTATAAACTGACATGAATTCTGCCATCCTGCCTCAACAATGCATGCAAAGCTTGGAAAGGGCCCTATCGGTATTGGGTAATAATGGAGTTCAAAACAGAGGACGAAAAAGAAACAAAGTACTTTTTCAATAAAACGCAGAAAAATGAGCCAAATTGAACTCCTAGATATTGATTACTTTAAACTGACATGAATTCTGCCATCCTGCCTCAACAATGCATGTAAATCTTGGAAAGGGACCTATAGGTGTTGGGTAATAATGGAGTTCAATACACAGGACGTAAAAAAAACACTGTATGAATAAAACGCAGAAAAATGAGCCAAATTGAACTCATTTTATAGATATTGATTGCTATAAACTGACATGAATTCTGCCATCCTGCCTGAACAATGCATGCAAAGCTTGCAAAGGGCCCTATCGGTATTGGGTAATAATGGAGTTCAATACAGAGGACGAAAAAGAAACCAAGTACTTTTTCAATAGAACGCAGAAAAATGAGCCAAATTGAACTCAGTTTCTAGATATTGATTACTATAAATTTACTATAAAAAAGTAAGAAAGTAACAAAAAAGAAAGAAAGGGAGAAAGAGGAAAAGAGAAAGGGAGAAAAAGAAAAAAGGAAAGGGAAAAAAGAATGGAAAAAAAGTAAGTAAGAAAAAAAGAAAGAAACAAACAAAAAAGAAAGAAAGTAAGAAAGAAACAAAAAAGAAAGGAGGGAAAAAGGTAAGTAAGAAAAAAAAAGAAACTAAGAAAGAAACAAAAAAGAAAGAAAAAAGAAAGAAAGAATGAAAGATATAGAGAAAGAGCAAAAGAAGGGGAAAAAAGAAAATAAGAAAAAATGAAGAAAGAAAAAAAAGAAAGTAAGTATAAAGAAAGAAAAAGAAAGAAGGAAAGAGAAAAAGAATGGAAAAAAGAAAGAGGGAAAGAGAGAAAGATGGAAAAAAGAAAGTAAGAACAAAAGAAAGTAAGATAAAAACAAAAAAGAAAGAGAGAAAGAGAAAAGAAAGAAAGGTATAAAGAAGGAAAAAAAGAAAGTAAGAAAGAAACAAAAAAGAAAGAAAGAACGAAAGAAATAGAGAAAGAGCAAAAGAAGGGAAAAAAAGAAAATAAGTATAAAGAAAGAAAAAGAAAGAAGGAAAGAGAAAAAGATGGAAAAAAGAAAGAACAAAAGAAAAAAAAGTAAGAAAGAAACAAAAAAGAAAGAAAGAGAGAAAGAGAAAAGAAAGAAGGAAAGGGAAAAAGAAGGGAAAAAAGAAAGTAAGAAAGAACGAAAGAAATGAAGGAAAGAAAAATAGAAAGAAAGTGAGAAAGACAGACAGACAGAGAAAAAGAAAGGAGTAAAGAGAAAAAAAACAGAGCGAATAGATAGAAGGAGAGACGAACAAGTGAGCGAAAGGAAGCTCATTTTCTCGAAGGGGACATGTTGTTTCCCCTCAGGAGGATTGGTCATCATTTCTTCTAGCATTTTTTTCCTCCTCTTGTTTTACAATTCGAATTTTTCTCCATTTATTCCCTTCAAAGAGAAAACAATCCTAAATCCTCTCCTTTTTAAAACAATACACAAAGATAAACAAACATAAAGAAAGAAAGAAGCGGCCAGGAAAGTAGAAACAAAAATGTACTTACTTATTCGTCTTTAACGTCTTTTTATTTCAGTTGCTACACAAAAGCCGATAGCACCCCCTGCTGGAAACCACCAGGACTGCACCCCCGTAAATCATTCTTTTCAATATCCTCCGACCTTCAATTCAGCGGAATACAAAAAAAAAGAAAAAATGTATAAAAAACAAACTTTTTCCATAAATTCTCTAAATCAATCTCATTAATTAAAACACTAATTCAAATTATCAGCAATTTAACAGACCCCATTCTGACCCCCAAAACCCCAATTTTGGGTTACGTTTTTTCAAACGATTCAATCCTTTTTTGGGATTGGACTAAAATATATCACAAAAGAGGTATACATTCTAAACATAAAATCAGTAGAATACAAAAAATATATACAGTATAAGTCGCTTTCATTTCTTCCTGTAACAACCCAAAAAGGTGAGTTCAAATTAACCCAATTGGTCCAGTAGTGATCCAAATTGGGTTCATCTTTGACCCTGTTTTTACCCCCTCAAAAAACAAATTTTGGGCCAATACAAACGTCATTAAAAAGATGGATAACATAACAAAAACATTGGGTCAAGACCAGAACGGAAACAGAACCCACTCGCGTAACGTTTACCACGAGTTTTATTGAAGGAACGAGGACGCGGTTCGCTCTCGAATTCGGCTTGGGATCCGAACACGGAAGTGGATCTTCCGTAGCGAGCGATGGCGGTATCGGGGACGGAAAAAAACGGGTCGGTAGCCGGGACAGGAGAGCAAAAAGGTGGTCGGAAGCGAGTCGTAAGCCAGAACGGGAGAGCAGACGTGATCGGGGTCGGAAACGAGTCGTAAGCCAAGACAGGAGAGCAGACGTGATCAGGATCAAAACGGGTTGTAGCCGGAGACAAACGGGAGCAAAACGGGACAGGCTGGGGTCAGGGTCGAAAAAAGGCTTGCCTTGAACACACAGAGATTCGCAGACGGACTGACAAAAGGGGATTGACCGGACAGAGTTTAAATACTGACAGGGAGCCAATCTGTTAACAAGCTGAAGCCGGCGCCACACGGGCAGAACTAGAACTAGAGAGGGAGAGAAAAAATACAAGAAAAAGAGAGAAAACAGAGAAAGAAAAAGGAATTAGAGAAAAAAGTGAAAGAGAGAGA